>NC_056730.1:668357475-668582475 GCF_019279795.1 Protopterus annectens | reverse complement strand
TGGCAAATAACTGAGGATTGAAGTCATTGAGTAAAGACAAACACTTAAGTTTAAGACTCCACATCCTTAAGAATATTCACAGTAATGTAAAATGTATCATTCTACAAACTTCCTATGTTTGTAACAGGAATATTTAAAGTCTGTCCCTATTTATCCCCCATAATTTTAGGCTTTGTCCAGATGTAATTATCTAAGAGGTTGCGAGGTAGGATCACATCTCAGGATCCTGACTCACCCTGGGAAAGGATAGCTCACATATGACAACCGCTGAGGTGTCTGTCAAACAGTTGTGACTGTGCCACTGCTAGGTCAGTTAATGGGATGTTGTCCATATCCATATGTTACCTGTGAATATGAGTATGACACATGTTTGTCTTGTAAAGCTAAGAGACCTATATAGGGCATGTGCATAGTAAAGTACTCCTGCAGATATGTGTGTTGAACTGCATGTGATATTTTGAATTAATAACATTCAACTGTACAGTGTTCTGCTGGACAATAAGCACATTTGTGACTGATATCTGTAGTCGCATACACACATACCTGTGCCATGTCAGCCAAACCATTGGCAAGTCTGTGAGCAATGACATTTTAACATAATAGCCTATTTATGACTGTTGGACATCTTCTAGGTTATCACAGTGATGTCAAAGCCTTCTGTGCAATCAACTTGCTAATGTATGGTGCAGCTATATTAATACAGTATCAATACTGATGTCCCTTTTGTCGCTCATTTATGTGTGACATTGTCCAGATGTACTGCTATAACACATTGAGAAGTATGACTGTGCAGCAAGACTGTAAATACAGTGTGCCATGCTAACATAGAACAGAAATGTATACCAGGTATCCCCTGAGCACATGTATGTATGCGTATGTCTGGCTGGAAGGCACAAAACTAATCACATGGGTTTCAGGCAGTCAGGTACATAGGTTGTGCATGCTGCACATGTGTGTAATATCTGTGTCAGTGCATACAACAGACATAAATGTGTACAGCTACTGGTTGTTGCATATCCCTGACACTGATATGGGTACTAGAGTAGGCATGATTATGAGGTAGTAATCCAACTGTGTTATGACCCTCTGTCCATGCCTACCCCTACCAGCTGTATCAACACCCATATTCAGTGGATATCACAAGTGTACACCCCCCTGTTGGAATGCCAGGTTTGTGTGCTGTATGACAATCAGACCACAGAAAACCATTTCATAATGTTTCTCATCTTGAATGTGACCCCTAACCTGTACAATTCCATTGAAAAACAATCAAAGGTGTTTCTAGGAAGGTGAGCAACTATTGCCAAGTGAAGATGTGCCATGGTGTTTGAGTTCAAATCAATGAATCCTGTAACCATCTCAAGAGGTGCATAAGCAACATATCAGTTTAAGGGTGTGCACACTTATTCAACTGGCTTATTGTAATGACTAATATTTCCAAATGTTTTCACAGATCAGATTGTTATGTTTTCAATTGAATTGTACAGGCTATAGGTCATCTTAAAGGTAAGAATTGTTTTGAAATGAGTTATTGCGGTGTCATGTTCCAACTGCACAAATACCAGGCATTGTAACAGGGTTATGTACCTTTTATATCCACTGTAGCTATATGAACTCAGCAGTATCTGACCTGTATAACCAGCCTCCACCAAGGTAGAGTAATCCCCTTTGGTGGACAGCAGCAATACACAAACCACATAATAGTTTGCTATATTGGCTGTACAAGGACACATAGGTGCAGGCAACAATTTGGAAGCAAGTCCAACACTGTCTGAGCAAGCATGTAAGTTCACAGGTGACTTCCTGTAAGACTGACTATGACTACAAATCAGACATATCCACACCACCAATGACAATTGCAACAGTACCTCCACATATGTTGTCAGTCTCAGAGGAAACAACACAATTCACCCTGTACTAGGGGTAAAGAACACCTCATACACACATGCTATGGATATAGGCAACCTGCATTAGACAGGTTAGGTGGGAACATTGTCACCCTGTCCACCCCAGTTGTATAGGGGGATATACACATCAACCACACTCCTCCCCTCAACAATGGTGAGCATGTACATATTGCCTACTGATGGCAACAACAGCAACTCTCCATGGGGCATAATAACATCATTGTCTGCCTCCTACATGAACTCAGGCATGTGATCACAGCTCCATCACAAACCACAGTCAAACATAGACCTGTCACCATCCACATAGAAGATGGCCACTATCAACCCTCTACACAGAAATGAATGGAGAATAGAGGATTATGCAATCAAGTGTCCAACATTGGGAGGAATAAGACAGCTCGGGGCCAGGAGTGTAATGCAAGCTGCTGCAGCCATGATAGATTGGAGGGTTATGGTGATGTTTAGATTATTTGCAAGTAATAGCCACTGTTGGTGGCAATTTGACAACCATTGAGGCTCTGTGACCTTTTTCCTGTTTCTGTCTCCCAGGTAACATGCAGAAGGCTCACCTACCAGGATTCTCTGTTGGGGAAACTGATATCATCACCCAATATGTGATTGAACATTATGCCTTGTTATTTGGACAGAGAGCAGAAGATGTGCGGGAGAGGACTGCCCTGTGGAACAGTCTGGTCTACAGGTTAAATGATGTTGGCCTGCACAGCAGAGCTTATGAGCATGTGCAGCATCAGGCCACCGACCTCATCCGCCATACCCATCAACAGGCTGCTGCTGCAGTGAGGGACCAGCTAGCCACAGGTGAGGGCCCAGCCATCCAGCCCCCACTGACACCCACTGAGGAACTCCTTGCCAACCTTGGGGCACCCGCCCAATGCACAAGCCATGAAGATGAGGAAAGCATTGTGGAGGTGGTTTGCACACACACACTGGACGAGGACTGTGCAGATAAGGGCCCAGTGGGGATTAGTACACTAATCTATCAGACATACATGTACCTGTATTGTATCTACAGCCATGTGTCAGGTCCAATTGCAGTTGTGGATGAGGTTTTCTAATGCACAGATGTGCACATCTATGGTGAGGACAGAACAGTGTGTATTATTGGTGTTAGTACTGTACATGTGCAGACATGCTGCATCCATCCTGTACATTAGCCACTTGTGAGTCTGCTGACAATAACTCCCTCTCACAACTACCTAGGACCCTCTGGTCTGCATATGAGACAGCAGCCTGAAGCTGGTGAGTATGACATTGTTCTGTTGTTGCCTGGCAATACCCCAGGCATGTGAAGGGCATGCAATTTACCATACACACAACTATAAGCAATAGCTATATTGCTTTATGTGATAGCTATATTGTTTTGTGCATGCTCATCACAGTGGTCACCACTGGGGACTATCTGATGTGATTTCAACATTCCTGTATCATACCTCGCAACTTGTCAGTGCCAAGACATCTGGACAGAGGCCAGCAAAATGGGATGGACAAATGGCCTAAGGTAGGGACATGTGTGACACATTAGTGGTATACAGTGGATATAACTTGTGTACACACCCCTGTTAAGATGCAAGGTGTTCCTGCTACATAATAATTAGGACCACAATATGTCAGTCCACACCTCTTCCAGCCTTTAATGTGACCCATAACATGAACAGCTCACTTGTAAAACCAAGCATCTGGACTCATGTATTGCACCTACAAGGCTGGTCACCTGTGAGGGTGGCAAATGTCATATCAGCATGATGTTTCAGTCAGGTATGATACCTCATGTTGCCATATGTGTCAGTACACTCACTATGGCCTATTTGGCTACAATATCACATACATGGGCATTGTTAAGGCACAAAGACCACTTCTAACCACATATAGGTTGCACATATCTGAATATTCCAGACACATCTGTACAGAGGACTGTACAATGATTTAACCGGCTGCATTTGAGGCAGATGCTGTTATCACACTATATAAAGTAATGGCAGTGGGAGGTGGTCACCAGCCATGTATGGTGCACACATCAAAATGGTCTAAGCCCCACAAGATATGATCCTCACACACAAACAGTTGCCAGTATTGAGATTAGAACTCCTGTCTATCTAGGTATTTCTACTAAAGTGATCACAGTTATCAGACACGCCACAAAACGTATACATTTTCACGTCCTCCAAAGGTAATTCTAAGGTAGATAGCATCAGCAGGACTACTAAATTGGAGTAAGGGGAAGTGTAAAGGGTAGTACACAGGTCAAAAATGGTGTACCCCACACACTACATGCTTCTCACATAAACACACATCCAAACAGTTGCCTGTAGGGAGAGTAGAACTTCTGCCTATCTAGTTATTGTTACTATAGTGCTACAAAGTTATCAGACATGCCACAGAGCTTATACATTTCCACCTAGTCCAAAGGTACTTCCAAGGTGGATGACATCAACAGGACTACTAGATTGGGGTGAGGAAAGTGTGCAGGGTAGTACACAAGTCAAAATGGTATAAGCCAGACAGCACATGATTCACACACACACACACACACACACACACACACACACACACACACACACACACACACACACACACACACACACACTTGCCAGTATTAGGATTAGAACTCCTGCCTATCTAGTTATGTCTACTATAGTGTTACGCAGTTACCGCATGCACTACAGAGATCACTAACTTTCTCATGGCCAAAGCTGATAACTGCACAGCTGAGGTAAAGTATTACAGGTGACAGAAAGTCTGTCTTCTGTTCCACCCTTACATCATGCTAGTTCTTTCTGTCTTGCACTTCAAATAGCATTATGGCTTGGCACTGCACAAGGTTATTGTATCAAGAAGTGTAGCACACCTGGGAGCCATCAGCAGTACTCATTCATCAAAGAAGTAGCCCCAGTACTTAATAGTTACGTCCACCCCTACTGGAATGATTGAAGTGCAGTGTTCTGTGCTTTCACCCATTAACCTGGCGCACTTGTCCATTCTGAGGCACTGTTGTGACTGCCTCATGTACACAGTCAATCCTTCCCTCTTAACTCCAAACACTCAGGCCTGTGAGAGTTATCCGTATATCACTCTGTGTGGACATATGCACTCAACAGCAAAGACTGGACTAACAGGTAAAGAGGATAAGTTCAACACCTGCACCACACCATGTGGAACACATAGCTCACCATGACACCCATTTTGACAGCCATGACATACAGTGAAACGCCACACACCAACCTTCACAGAGGCACTCAATGGACATTTACCCAAACAGCACAGACCAGCAACACATACACCCACTCAGACACCATGACATGGCATATGCCAAGGGACACATATTTAACCTACACTGTGAGCCCCTCAACCTAAGCTCCTAAGGCTAACCACCTTGCACAATACAGTGATACAGTGATCATGGGTAACTCAGTACTGAGGCACACACATATCCCACTCACTAAGTTGAATATGGAGCAGGTAACAGCCAAATATATATCATATGCCAGCATCCAACACATGACACAGTCAGTCATGGCACTCCACAACAACTACAAGTATTACTCTGCATCCATGTGGGTGTGAATGACTTGGGACACACCTCCCTAGACTGCATGACAAGAGACATGGTTGAACTCTCTGATTATGTGGTCCAGGCAGCTGTGACAGTAGCCCTGAGCAGTGTACCACCATCACCCAGAATTATGCTGCGGTACTATTAACATATGAATGAATGTAACATTGGCTTACTTGTTTTGTGTCATTCTCAGGGGATCCAGTACTTCTCTGCTTGGAATGACATGACTGACAGTACCCAGTGACTTGCCACAAATGTCCTACATCTGTCAGTGCTGGGTTTCCAGGTACTGGCTAAGTGTCTTGCCACCCCTATGATGCCTTATTAGGTAGTGTTCCTAATGTAATTACCACCATAAGAGCTAGACATGTATGCAATCTGTGGGTCATGCTGCTTAACAGTAGATATCTGTCAGGATGCAGTCACTCAAAGCACTCAGTGGAGTGGAGGACACATGTCTGCTGTAATGGAGAGGTGGTTCACAGCAGCAGACAGCAGCCCTGCAGTATCAGGCTGTAATGCATTCCACTGCTGTCTATCCCCCAAACATGGACCACACCACACCTCCACAGGTGGTGTCTCCATAGACATTATGGATAAGAACACCTCCAGACTAGTATTTCAGCATAATGCATTGGAGATGCATCTGGTACAACTGCCTTGGGGTAATGCTGCAATCCAGACCATAGCCTGCTATGGGTCCACATCTATGTCCCTAGACTGTCAATGCACATTTCTCAACACGCTGCCATGTATGATGGACCAACACAACACTGACATAGTATGAGACTTCAACTACCCCTCCATCACCTGGGGAAAGTAGCCAAGTGCCAGTACAGTGGCCTAACACTTCCTGGGATTCATCATTTCCAATGCCCTGGACCAGCTCATACTGACCCCCAGTAGAGGATGAAACCACCTTGATCTGTGTTGAATACTTAAATATGGGACTGTTGCTCATCCACAGTTGTTGATCCCTGCATGGTGAGATCTACACAGGCTGTAATCAACATGGAACAACTCAAAATGTCAGCCACACCCCCACAAAGGTAACCACCTTGCACAACCTCTCCAAAGCTGATTTTTCAGCCACAAAAACAGGGGTGGAGGACTTCACTGCACCCATGGTAATGAGAAATAGCTGCATGACCATGGAATAATACACACATGCACTGTGCAAACAGATATATGAATGTATGCTACTAGCCAGAGCCAACAGAATCCAGACACTGTCCTCCAAACACTGGGAGACAATGTGATGGTCCCCTGCCATTACTGAAGTGTACAACAGAAGGAGGACACCGTTGCAGAGAAAGGTGGTATCCCATGACTGTTGAACTCCCTTATTAGCCTCAAACACAATTTGGGATCCCTCATGGAATCCCTTATATGCATCTAAGATGGCAGACATGCAGCAGACACTGACAACAATCACAACAGCCTTTGATAGTTACATCAACAACCTCCACAGCATTAAAAACAACTGCTGTGAGTTACTGCATATTGCTAATAACTATCCTGAGACAATAGATATTGGTCACAGTCTTGGCAACACATTCAATGCCAGCTTGTTAGAAAAATATGTATTTGAACATGTATAAAGTGCTAGTTTAAAAGCAAAAAGTATATAATGCATTTTATTCTATTTACAATATGGCAATAAGAATGATTTTACATGTAATTGCTTGAAGCTTTGGAGCTGCAGTGTATTTGAACTCTGACCCCGGCAGTAGCCAGCTCAGCAAGCTTATGTTTTTCACTAATGATTATCTGCTGGGTCAGGAAATTAAATGTATAAAGCATTGAAAATCTTTTTCCTTCCTCTGGGATAATTGGCCTTGTGAATGTTACCAAGATAAGACACAGCTGCTGAAGTAATGTTGCAAGAAGAACAAAGAAGTGTATTACAAGACTGAACCAACTATTGTATTCGAGCAGGCCTGAAACCTTGAAGGAGTAACATTTACAGAAAGACATTATAACTGACCAGGTGCTTTGCAAGGCTGCATTATTCCCATGGGAAAACTTTTAAAATGTATAACATCAGCTTTTTCTTATGAATAGAATATTGTAGACCATAGTGATGTAGGTGCCCTATGACTAACCACGTCAGTAAGGTGGGCACAGCTTGAGTGTTAAACCTATATAAAATTGTGTACTTCCTGCATCATGTCAGACAAAACTCTGTACTTGTATGTTTTTTTGCCTCCTGGTGTACACTAGTAAACTTTTGCATCTGAGCCTCCTGTGTTGTTATCATTGTTTTTATTTAACAGTTTGGTCCTTCTGTAAACGGAAGCCCTCAGACAGCTACAGATCAGAGTGTACCGGTGGTCGAATACTGCAGGAGAAGCTACCAAACGGTTCTTCTTGAAACACAAAGACCTCCGACTGAATTGTCGCTTTGAGAGGCTGGCCACTTTCTGATCTGCGGCCGAAGAGCGGTCTCGAACTGGTTGACCCAGGAGGCTCAGGTAGGAAGATATTTGCCTTTTTTCTGTTTTAGATCAGGGACTAGGTTACAGTAAATGGCATTGTCAGAGATTTGTTATACAGATCAGGGACAAAAGGAAATTACTGTATATTTTGTCAGAGATCAGGGAAACAGAATAAGGTAGGCAGTTATTCTAGATAAACTGTGTAAGGAACTGAAATACCACGTGGTGAAAAGGGTTACGTAACATTTTCTTTTAGAATGGGAAATCAGTGCACTAAAACATCGCGAGATCCGCCCCTAACTGAAGACGCAAAATATATGCAATTACAATGGGCTGATAATGTAAGGTATTATACAAAATGGGTTAATAAATACGGATTTGACGGTAAATTAAATAAAATTCCATTAGTTAAACTTTTAAAACAGCTTAAATCTGACGCAGAAGGTCAGGCAAAAAAACAACAGCGATTAGGCATTCCTCAGGCACACAGGTGGATTGAGGAAGTAAACCGAAGGGAACAAAAAACTAAAAATGCTAAAACGTTATTTTTAGACAAAGAGTATAATAATACAGTAATAGCAACGACTCCTCCTCCCCCGCCCCCTCCGATGCCTTTTTCAGGATATGAAGCAGGAGGACAAGCTGGTCCACCTCCACGTTATCCTGAAGTCACAAGAACACTAAAACCATTTGTTAGAGATCCTGTTGAAACTAGGTCCCGGACACGTAAAACACTTGGGGACACAGACTTATATCAAGTAGGGAGAAACACACTAGAAGAGAGTGAGGAAGAAATCTGTCCACTAATCGAGGTACCAAATCCTCAGGCAGGACAGGAAGGGCAGGACCCAACTCTTCTAGTATATAGACCATGGACACCGGAAGATATTCGAAAGCTACAGAGGGAATCCCTCATCCAAAAGTTAATTACACAAAGTTTTTACAAGATTTACAAGGTATGAGACTAAGTTACCACTTAAATGGGGAAGAAGTAGAAAAGGTAGTTAGACAAATTGTGGGTCCAGACTGGCACATGATTTGTGGCACCTGGAATCCTCGTAATGCAGAGCTTAAACCACTCCCACATAGTGGCGCAGAACTAGACAACAGAGTGAAAGGTCTTACAGACCGAATTTCTGAAAAATGGAAACCTAGAGCAGATTGGACTTGCATTAATCAATGCATACAACAGGAGAATGAAACTGTAGATGGGTACTATGGTGGATTATTGGAATGTTTCAATAACCATAGTGGTATGGCTATTCCTGAAAATCAGACACATGATACCTCGTATGAACAGCAACTGAAAAATGCATTTTTGAAAGGTTGCATTGCACCTTTCAGTAGCTTTATTACAAAGCATATGATAGATCATCGAACAAGTAGGCTACAAGCCTTACTTGAATATGCTAGACATGCTGAAAGACACTTTAATAGTAAAAAGAAAAAGAAGACACAAGTCTTCACAGCTGAAGACGGAGCTGAGGTCTTTGTAGTACAGTGAGGTAAAAAGGGTAAGAAAAATGCCCAGGGAAATAGACAATCTGACAAAAGGTCAGAAGATTTTGAAGAGAGAAAAAAGAAAGGTGAGTGCTTTAAGTGCGGAAAGAAAGGACATTAAGCAAGGGATTGCAGGCTAAATAAAAAGGTGACTACAGAAAATAAAGGTGATGAGGACTGACTATATGATAGTGATGAAAGTCAGAAATCATCAGGAAAGGAAAACAAACAAAGGACAAATGTAAATGTAGTGGAAGGAACGGAGGAAGTGCAAGCAGATGTAGAGGATGAAGAAGGTGAAATTTTAGATTTGGCATTACTGAGCTTGGAGCTCTATCTGGCAGACACAAAACCGGAAGTTACACTTCTGGTGGAGGGAAGGGAAGTAAAATTCCTGTGTGACTCAGGAGCGTCACGAACTTTGATACACCCCTCAAAGTTACCAGAATATTCCGAATCACCTGATTATATATTAGTGAAAGCAGCAAATGGACAGCTATATAGGAGCCACTCTCCCATGATATAGCAATAACTGACCCTGTTTCAGGTATGACTCAGAAAAGTAAAATTGTAGTTTCTGCAAAATGTCCAGTAAACTTACTGGGAAGAGATCTTATGCAGATATTTGGCATAGCGGTGGTTCCCACTATGCAGGGTATGGAGGCACAAAGACAAATGGATACGTTTGTGGTGCGACCGGAGGGTGAGACTTTTTACTGGTACAGCCTGGAGTTAGTTATGACTGGTCCAGGGGCAGTAACCGAGGAACTGATGAATGTAGCCATCAGTAAGGCCCCCTCCCTTGACACTGACCAACAGCATTTGTTACATTGTACTCTATACTACTGTAGCATGCCAGGACCTGATAAAGAATATGAGCAAGAATTATTCAAAAATCCTGCTAACAGATTAGTATTACGAACCTTGTATTGGGATACTGAGGGAAACAGTGTGGTAAGCTGTTCATTACCTCAGGAATTCATGACACTGTACAAATCTAATCGACTACCACATGTCAGCTTGACAAAGAATAAGGATGTGAAATGGGCGGACTTAGGAGAAAAAGTAACAAGATGGGAAAAACAAACTGATTTAGAATTATCAGAACAGGGAATACAAAAACAGAAATTAAATTGGCTAACACAGACACATCCAGCTGTACACTTACAAACTAGTGAAGACAGCTGATTAGTGTTCTTATTAGAAGAAGAAGAAAAAGCCTTGTGTGACATACCAAACATTATTTGGTCAACAGGCAAATCAGATGTAGGACTTATTCAAACAGCAGGACCAGTAACTATTACACCAAAATCAGCATTTAGACCACAGAAAAGACAATACCCCTTGAGGAAAGATGCAGAGCAAGGAATCAAGCCTATAATAGCAGCATTACTCAAGGAAGGAGTACTGGTAGAATCCCTTGATTCACCATGTAACACCCCTCTATTTCCTGTTAAAAAAGCAAACGGGGAATGGCGGATGGTACAGGATTTACAAGCTGTAAACAATGCAATAATACCTAGAGCACCTACGGTGCCAGACCCACACACCTTGTTGAATGATTTGAAGCCACAACAAAAATATTTCACTGTGGTAGATATAAGCAATGCTTTCTTTTCAATACCTATACATCCTGATAGCCAGTATTGGTTTGCATTTACATTTCAGGGTAAAAGATATACCTATACTCGGCTACCGCAGGGATATTGTGAAAGTCCAACGATATTTGCACAAGAAATGGCAAGCAACCTGGCAGGGTTTACCCCACCAGGAGGTAGTCAGATTCTACTTTATGTAGATGACATCTTGCTAGCAGCCCCTACCCAGTATCAATGCAGGGAGGATACGATAGCATTATTGAATTTTTAGCAGCACAAGGACACAAAGTAAACAAAAGTAAGTTACAACTTTGGAGAAAACAAGTTAGATACCTAGGATATGTAATATCCAATGAAGGTAGAATATTAGACGAAGACAGAAAAACAGCGATTTTACAGGCACCTAAACCAGCAACCAAGAAGGAAATGATGTCCTTCTTGGGAGCACTAATTTTGTCAAGCTGGATATCAAACTATGCTTTAGAATCTGCTCCACTGGCTGATTTAATATATAAAACACCAATGGCAGCACAATATGTATTACAATGGACACCTGAAGCAGAAACAGCTTTCTGCAGACTAAAGCAATTGATAGCTTCATCATTAGTTTTAGGACTTCCAAATTACCACAAAAGATTTTTTCAGACCGTAGATTGTAAACAGGGATACATGACGTCAGTTTTGATGCAACAGCATGGGGATAAGCAACGCCCCATAGCTTACTATTCATCACAGTTAGACCCAGTGGCACGATCGTTGCCCCACTGTGTGCAAGCAGTAGTCGCAGCTGCAATGGCAGTACAGGCTTCGGCCTCAGTGGTGTTATTCCACCCTCTCACATTGAGAGTGCCTCATGCAGTCTCGATAATTTTACTGCAAGAAAAAATAGCATACCTATCTCCTGCTAGACATCTTTCATGCATGACCATACTGCTGAGCCAACCTCATATGGTAATTGAACGTTGTACAACATTGAATCCATCAACGTTACTTCCGACTCCTGTGGATGGCACACCGCACAGCTGCCTGCAGGAAATTGAGCAAATAACTTTGCCCAGACAAGACCTCACTGATATGCCCTTGGATGATGCCGAGGTGACATTTTATGTGGATGGCTCATGCAGAAAGGGTCCTACAGGGAAAAATCTAGTAGGGTATGCAGTAGTCACAGATACAGAGATTTTAGAAGCCCAACCCTTACAGCATAACCTGTCTGCTCAAGCAGCAGAACTGATAGCCTTAACACGGGCTTGCACTCTAGCGAAAGATAAATGTGTGAACATATATACTGACAGTCAGTATGCTTTCTCAACAGTGCATGTTTTTGCACAACAATGGAAAAATAGGGGAATGATAACATCTAATGGTAAACCGATTAATCATGTGCAACTTATTTTGAATTTGTTAGATTCCATTCAGTTACCTACTAAAGTAGCTATTTGTAAATGTTTAGCTCATACAAGACAACAGGATACAATTTCAAAAGGAAATGCAAAAGCTGATGCAGCTGCAAAGCAAGCAGCCTCAGACTCAGAAACTTTACTTTTAACCGAGGAATTACAACCCTCTAAGATTCTAGATCTAGAAATGTTAAAAACGATGCAGACATTAACTACAAAAGCTGAGAAACAAAAATGGGAGAAACGAGGTGCAATCCTCGAAGATGGACTGTATGTCTCCAAAGAGAAAAAAACAATATTGCCATCTAATTTATTTAGATATGCAGCTTTGTTGAGCCATGGGCAGTGCCATGTCTCAACAGGGAGGAATGGTACAGTTAGTAAATCGAATTTTCCAAACATATGGATTCACAAACTTTGCACAAAAATTTTGTGCAGCATGTCATATCTGTAACAAACATCATGCACAAGAGGCATTCAAACCCAAACAAGGGAGTTTTCCTACACCACCATATCCGTTCCACACTATTTGTATGGATTTCATAGAATTGAATAAATGTGAAGGGAAAAATACTGTTTAGTAATTATAGACATGTTTTCCAAATGGGTAGAAGCTTTTCCAAGTAAAAATCTGGATGCAGCAACAGTAGCAAAAGCCCTAATAAAAGAAATAATTCCTAGATTTGGCATACCGGAAAGACTCTATAGTGACAATGGGACACATTTTGTTAATCAGACGATTCACCAACTTGGGAGATTCTTTGGGATCTCCTTGAAGAATCATTGTGCTTACCACCCACAGTCTGCAGGACTGGTGGAAAGGTACAATGGAATTTTAAAAAGCAAGTTGAGGAAGTTAGTAAACGAGACACAGAAGAATTGGATTTGCTGTTTGCCTTTGGCACTGCTGAGCATGAGAACAGTTCCAAATGTAAAGGGTTTGACTCCCTTTGAAGTGATATTTGGAAGGGCATATTATGTGCCACAATGGAAAGCTCTCATGCCTGCAGAACTAGAGGCTGACAGCTCATTAGCTAGCTATATGAGGAAACTGTTAACAAATAAAACTGTTTTGCAGTTGAACTCTTTTTCAGATAAAAGACAGACCAGACCATTGGAAGCAGTGCTGACCCCAGGGTCCTGGGTGTGGTTGAAGGTCACGAAGAGGAAGAATTGGGCGAGTCCAAAGTGGGAAGGATCATACCAGGTACTGTTGGCAACGCCTACTGCAGTCAAAGTTGCTGAGAGGTCGTCCTGGATCCATCTGATGCACTGTAAACCGGTAAAGAATTTTCAGCTTGATAAACATTTTGTGACTGACACACAACAAAGGCAGGATGGCCAAGAGCAAAACGAGTAAAAACACAGATCAACCCCAAAGATGTTGTTTAATCATCTTGCTGACTATGCATTTATTGACTATGATTGTGATGACCTTCCTTTTGTTGTGTTTTTTCCTACATATAACCACACAAGTGAAAGTGGAGAGACGTGATGAACTGTCTATAGACTGGCATCCAAACTTTAACACATACCTAGCTATGAAGCGTGTATATGTAGAGACTATGAACATTTAAAATTGCTGGGTTTGTACTGCTATACCAACAGCATATGGAGGACTGTTGATGTCCGCTGTCCCCTTGGGGATAAATGAGACTTGGGAAAATTTACCTTTTGATACAGGTTCTGTAAGATCACAGGACAAAATTGCATTGTATTTGCCTATTACACAGAAGGGAATTGTATGTTTTTTCAAGAATGATACACTCCAAGTGGGTTGGAGTAACTGTAACATAACTATATCTTATAAATGCTATATTAAAGCTAAAGATAAAGGCACTGTTTGTAACACAAATTACGATTCATATTTGAGCTCAATGAAAACAACATTAAGTGATGTGCAGAGAAATCCTGTTTTACATAAACAATTGTCTGTTATAGATAAGAAAATGTTGCATTCAGAATTAACCCGCATCAGTACTAAAGTAGAAAACTGTTATTTTGTTTGTGGGGAAAAAGGCATACAAATGGCTACCTGAGAATTGGTCCGGCAGTTGTTTTTTTGGGTTATCTGGTTCCGGTCATAAGGCATACTGCAGAATTACCTCTAGGTAAGATACGAAATGTAAGAGATGTAGCCCGAAAACCTGAAGATCCAATCGGAAAACCTGTAAATCCAGTGGGAAAAATCGAAGCTGGTTGGAAGGACCATCATTCCGTAAAAGATAAAGAAAAATTGACTCATATGGACTTGAGTGATAGTGTTATATCCTGGGCTGGAATACTTCCAGCATATGGAGCAGTCAAATCGATCTGGGAGTTGAGAAAGCTGTCAAAACTTCTCGAAGTAATGAGTAACGCAACTTTTTCTGCTCTTGAACTAGTGACTGATGAACTGAATGCAATAAGAACTGTTGTGCTACAAAATCGAATGGCTCTTGACTTCACCCTAGCGGCGAGAGGGGGTACGTGCGCACTTATCAAAGAAGAATGCTGTGCATTCATACCAGACAATCGACATGAGATTAATGACCACCTAGAGGTAATAAAGCAGGTATCGGCCATGACTGAACCAGGCCCAAACCCACTGATGAATTTTTCCAGAGTCTATTTGGTGGGTGGGGCTCTATCCTAATGAACATTTTGATTGCTATTTGTGTTGTTCTGCTCCTATTAGGAGCATGTGTCTGTTGTGGGATCCCCTGCATGAAAAGATTAGTCAAAGAATTTGTTGATATATCTGTAACTGAAACTTTGTACCAAGACATTGAATTGGAACTATTAATTCCAGACGAAACTCTTTCCGAAGTATAAACTAAATGACTTGCCTAGTTTAAAGTCCTTAAGGGAGAAGGCTAGGGGACGATAAAACATTGTTTATATTTCTGAATAGAATAAAAAGTATTAAAAGGGAGGAAAATGTTAGAAAAATATGTATTTGAACATGTATAAATTGCTAGTTTAAAAGCAAAAAGTATATAATGCATTTTATTCTATTTACAATATGGCAATAAGAATGATTTTACATGTAATTGCTTGAAGCTTTGGAGCTGCAGTGTATTTGAACTCTGACCCTGGCAGTAGCCAGCTCAGCAAGCTTATGTTTTTCACTAATGATTATCTGCTGGGTCAGGAAATTAAATGTATAAAGCATTGAAAATCTTCTTCCTTCCTCTGGGATAATTGGCCTTGTGAATGTTACCAAGATAAGACACAGCTGCTGAAGTAATGTTGCAAGAAGAACAAAGAAGTGTATTACAAGACTGAACCAACTATTGTATTCGAGCAGGCCTGAAACCTTGAAGGAGTAACATTTACAGAAAGACATTATAACTGACCAGGTGCTTTGCAAGGCTGTATTATTCCCATGGGAAAACTTTTAAAATGTATAACATCAGCTTTTTCTTATGAATAGAATATTGTAGACCATAGTGATGTAGGTGCCCTATGACTAACCATGTCAGTAAGGTGGGCACAGCTTGAGTGTTAAACCTATATAAAATTGTGTACTTCCTGCATCATGTCAGACAAAACTCTGTACTTGTATGTTTTTTTGCCTCCTGGTGTACACTAGTAAACTTTTGCATCTGAGCCTCCTGTGTTGTTATCATTGTTTTTATTTAACACAGCTTTACCCCTCTCTCCCCCCACAAGTGAAGTGCTGAGTGAATGTGTTCTCACATGCTGTATCCTGTTTCTGTTCTAGGCATCTGTGTGTCACCAGGATGTGGCCCTGCAGCAAGGCTAAGGGGTATGGCAGTGCGGCAACACATCCACCATGTTTTAGGCAGGGTACAGCTGTATCTGCATGGGTTTCCCTGATCTGTAACACAGTGATTGCATATACCTCACAGATTATAGGGCTGAGGGCTGTACATAGGTATATGTTGATTTACAACATCTGTTGCAGAGTGGAGAATGGTACATGTTGTGTTTTGGACACACCTCC
This sequence comes from Protopterus annectens, assembly GCF_019279795.1. Classification (NCBI taxonomy): domain Eukaryota; kingdom Metazoa; phylum Chordata; order Ceratodontiformes; family Protopteridae; genus Protopterus; species Protopterus annectens. The sequence continues at coordinate 668,566,109 of NC_056730.1, read as the reverse complement.
GATTTCTAATAACCACAGCCACAGGGGATATTCATCAACCAAACACACTGAGATTACTATTCACACACACACACACACACACACACACACACACACACACACACACACACACACACACACACACATTTGCCAGTACTGAGATCCATAGGTTCATTGCTTCATAGGTGTGTAGTAGGTAAATGGGCCTGAAGGCTATACAAGGCTAGCCCAAGGGAATACCCTGGCATCAGGCCACATGACAATAGTCCCCAGTATGGCTCAGGAGTATAGTCACTGGAGTGGTCCCCAAGGGTGGGTATTGTATTCCCTATCCACTCATCCAGATTTCTAATGTGGGTGGCCAGTGATGTGCACTGCTTCACATGTATGTGATTTATATTCCATAACATTGTCAGTGTCTGGGTTGTGCACCTGTCCCACATGCATGTTCTTTGAAGTGTGGAAATGTGCTTGAGGTATCTGGGGCATGTTGTGTGGACAGATTGATATCTTCAGGAGTAACATTCCTGACCTAGTTTGGTGAGATATGGCTGTGCAACTGAGGTAGTGATTGCACCTACATAGGCAGTATGATATGGAAATTCATTGGTGTTATTAGACTCTGTCCATACAGGGCATGTGTATAAGGCATGGGATTCCCTTTGTGGAGTATGTTTGCAGACTCTACAGTTGTTGCAGGTGTCCAGTGGGGAACATGACAAAAGGGCCACTGTACACATTGATTAGGCTGCTGAAGGAATGGAACAGGGTGACCATGTCCTTTTACTTACTGGAAAACACACAGTCAGGAGATGTAACACATCAAAGTACTTTCTGATGTCAGTGGCACTGTTGTGGTCAACAGGCAGCTGACTGTCAACTTCTGTTCACCATTCTTTTATAATAATGTCACTGTTCAGTGGACTACCACCAATGTATTTCTTCATGTGAGCCATTGTATTCCCAAAGGTAATTGCGGCACATCTCTTGGCATTGAGGTAATGTCCAAGATTCTGACAACAGTCATAGGTGTCAAGTGGCTTTTGGGCATGATGTCAACATCACATGGATTGGGAATGCTACCACCCAACTTACTGTTGTATGCAAACATTATCAGCCAGGGTGCCTTTGTGTTCTCCTGCACCTCAGAAGGGTAGATCCCAAGCATGAGAGGACACGGGTCCATACCCTGTGTGACACCAATCATTTCTGGTCATCAGTTTGACATAGAGTCCACTGCAATCCACAGTAGATACCCTCTGTGAGGCAGTTTGCAGGAGAACTACTGATATAGTGGTTGATGCCTAGCCAAGTGTGTTTGTGTATGATTCCTGGGTGGAGACTGGTCTCCAAGCATTAGAAGGGTTGCCTATATTGTTAACTAATCCATACTGTCACATAGACATTGCACATGGCACTACACATTTAGGGCTGTGGATTGTCTACACCAGCCTCTACTTTATTTGACAACTGTTGGCCTTGTAATGTGAACACTGGGACATATACTAGGTCCTCAATATAATAATTTAGCAAAATCTACCCCCCAGTGGATCCTGTTATTACACAATCACACCAAAACCCCCACAGGATATTGATGACAGACAGAGAGAGACACACGCACTTGCCAGTACTGAGTTTCAAGCCCCTACCTATCTATGTATTGCTACTAAAGTATTACACATTTATTACATGTGCTACGGAGCTTATAAGATGGATGTTGTCCCAAGATACTTCAAAGGTGAGGAACATCACCAGCCCTTGTAAAACTGGCATTGGGTGATGTAGTGGGTGAGAGATTTCATAAAATATTTTACCCTACACACACATTTAATAGGAGTGAGGTTCAAAACTATCTACCTATGTTTTCAGACCTTTGTGTTACGCATTTACCACACGCACCACTGACCGTACATGGTTTGGGGTTGCCAACAGGTACTTCTAAAGTGAATGATATCTGCAGGACTGCTAAAGTCAGGCACTGAGAAGTGTACTGGCTGTAAATGGGGCCAAATTCTTTAAGGTCCAAACACACACCCACACACACACATATATATATATATATGTGTGTGTGTGTGTGTGTGTGTGTGTGTGTGTGTGTGTGTGTGTGTGTGTGTGTGTGTATAGACAGATAGATAGATAGATAGATAGATAGATAGATAGATAGATAGATAGATAGATAGATAGATAGATACACACACACACGCAGACACTTGCCAGGAATGAGATTCAAATCCCTACCTATATAGTTATTGCTACTATATTGTTACACATTTATTACATGTGCCACAGAACTTATAGGTCAAACAGTGTCCAAACATACCTCTAAGGTGAGTGACACCAGCAGCCATTGTAAAGTATTACACTTTGAAATTTACTGGCTGTGTATGGACACAATATACCTCAATCTACAGATATACACACACGCACATACTCTATTACAATTGATAGCACTGAGATTAGAACTCCTACCTAAGTAGTGTTTTGCACTATAGTATCACACAGTTATCATGAGTTCCACAGAGTGTATATGTTGAAGAGCTGTCCAAAGGTATCTTTGAAGGTGAGTGACATCATCATCAGTGCTAAAGTAGGGGTAAGGTAAGTGTAGTGAATGTGACTGGCCTCAAAATCAGGTCTCTACAAAGACACACACACTTTCTCACACAATCATACGCATTTTCACACTTACCAGGACAGGGATTAAAACTCCTACCTAATTAGTTTGCTACACTAAAGTATTAAGCAGTTATTGCAAGCACCACAGAGCATATATGTTGGGGAGCTGTCCAAAGGGATCTTTGCAGATGAGTGACATCAGCAGCAGTGCTAAAGGAGGGGTAAGGGAAGTGTAGTCAGTGTGACTGGCCTCAAAATCATGTCTCTACAAAGATACATACACTTTCTCACACAAACACACACATTTTCATAGTTACCAGGACAGGGATTAGAACTCCTTTCTAACTAGCTTGCTACATTATAGTATTACGCAGTTATTGCAACCAACACAGAACTTATATGTTGGAAAGCTGTCCAAAGGTATCTTTGCAGGTGAGTGACATCAGCAGCAGTGCTAAAGGAGGGATAAGGGAAGTGTAGTGAGTGTAACTGGCCTCAGGATCATGTTCTACAAAGACACACACACCCTCTCACACCAGCGCCCACATTTTCACAATTACCAGGACAGGGATTAGAACTCCTACCTAACTAGTTTACTACACTACAGTATTATGCCGTTATTGCAAGTGTCACAGAGCTTATAGGATTGCAAGCATCCCAAAGGGTTATTTCAGGGTGACTGACAGCAGAAATGCTAAAGTAGGACAATGGAAAGTGTAATGAGTGGGAAAGGTCTCAAACACATTCATCTAGAAACACACACACACTCACACACAACTTTACATTTGACAGGACTAAGATTATAACTGCTACATGGATACTTAATTGTACTATAGTGTTATACAGTTATCACAAGCACCACTGAGACTATAGGGCTGAGGGCTAATCAAAGGAATTTCTACAGTGAATGACATCGGCACATCATGTGATATAGGCCAATGGCATATGTACTGGGTGGGAAAGGCCGCATAATTGGATTCTCTCTTTTGCTGTCTGTCTCTCTCTTCCCCACATCTGCGTGTGTGTATGTTTGACATATTATATTATGTTGGCCTTAGATATGTGTGAGTATTCCTATCCAAGGTGTGTGTGTGTGAAGTATCACTGGTGTCCAAATTAGTGTGTGTGTGCACAGACATCTGCGAATAACAGCTATCTATAGTCCACTGTGTTGTCAGACATGGGCTTCATTTCTCTAAGTGTAGAAGCATGCCCAGTATGACATTCTATATTGACTGTGTGAATCCATTCCAGGGAGAGTTGGACTCCAGTTCATGGTTTTGTGTGCTACAGCTACACCTAGCAACCTGTTTCTGCATGATATCTGTAGATAGTTTGCCAGTATGGAGACACAATGGACGTAACATATGGGATACTGTAACCATTGCTGTCTGTGCTGCTTGTGTAACGTGGTTGGTTGTAGCATAGATTTTCTGACATATGTACTGTTTTACACTGTGATGTATCATGTCATCAACTACTGACAGCTATCATTCTTGGCTCACAGTTATTTACCAGGGTAATACAAGATGAATGAAGCTGAGACCAATATTCTGAGGCATATAGACTACACATTCTGGCACACTTCTGCCATTGTGGAGGGGTAGCTACAGACAATCGACTTCTGGTTCTGTGTAAATGGTCCAGCACCTTGTTAGTATGCTGGGTGGGGATCCACTTCTTGTGCTTTTCTCAACTTAATGGAATGACCATATCCTGCTGGGGCCATACCTCTCAGCTGTACAGATACACCCAGGTTATTCAGAGGCAGGACTCATATATCTGATCACTTTGCCTTCACATTGTGGTTTACAAGCAGTTTTGTGGCTATTCATTCATGGGTTTGCAGTCAGGGGGTAGTATGGGCAGACATTAGAGTTTCAGACTTCACACACTCCATGACATCCATGCTTCTACACAGCCCCCTCTGTTATTCTCTCCTCTTCCTTACATTATAAAAGCAATATATCTGAGGTATCCCTATAGTCGGGCCTTTATCCCAGTAGTATTTATGGCCAGGTCCACATTTTTTGTAGCAGGACATGAGGAGGCATGCTACTGACATTTGTCAGCATGGCCTTGCATTTGTTTTCTCTTTACTGTGTTAGGTTGTTAGTTAGGACCCCCTGTCATTCACTACATTGGCACTATGAGTAAAGCATGGGCCTTTGCCAGAGGACTGTAGGCCATTTGAGAGTGCTGCAAGCCATCTGCAGCAGGCCAGTGCATTCTGTCACTCCTACGTTCCCAGACTGTAAGCCAGTGGATTACCCTGGGGTGACAGTGGTAAGTAGTTGAGGTGTTCTTGTCAATCCTTCCTGTTCATACTGATCCATGAGTCTGGATGTGTGCAGGTTGCTGCTTACAGCTGGGACACACCTGCATGGGACACCTATTCAGCATGCAGCATCATGTATGTATTCCCATACAGAGATGGGTTCATGCTCTACTCATTCTCTACAGCAAGGATAAGACCTGTGATAAACCTGTGGCTGATGGTTGGGTGAGCTGCGTGCATGTGTGATATGGAAGCTACTGGCCCCTGAATCACAGATATACCTGGGACATTCCCCTTATTCTGTCTTGTTTGTGGACATGGGCAGCCTGTCATTACTTTATAACTGTGCCTTTTGTGGTCTGCCAGTGATTGGCCAGACTACCAGTATTCCATACTATAGGGACAACTAATGTGATGCTAACCTCTATGTATAATTCCAAAGTTGTGTGCAGTTGACAGTTATTTTATATGCATTCTGTGTAGGTTACTTCCACCTGTGTACTGTTTTTATGTATGGACCCCGGTTCATGGTGTGTCCAGCTTTTCAACGGTGACAGATATTGACATCTGAACAGTGGGTATGTACAACTGCTGACATGGGTGTAGCTGAGAAGCAGTGTGGTTGGCACTGCAGTTGTTGGAACATGGCCCTGTCGACCACTGTACTGTAACTAGGCCACAGAGACACAACCATCCAGGCCCACATGCTGACTACTTCCAGGCAATATTAAACACACAACAAACTTACCACACTGACCCCTGCATATTGTACACATGCAGCAATGTAGATTGGGACAGCTCTGGCAATCTCTGCTCCAGTGTATTACTCCACAAACTTACATGTTACTGCATTTCTACATGGAATTGTGTGTGGGGGGTGCACACCTGAAAACTTTAAACATTTTCAATGACTGTACTGGTATTTTTGTTACTCTGTTGGCTTCCATTTCATATTGTATTGTGATCTATCATGCAGAAAGGAAGCATATCAATAGAGTACATGTTAGATTTTAATGGCATAAATTTCAGTTTCAGACTTCTTACCCTTCAGAACTAAAATGCAACTGCCAGACCTGTTGCAGTATGTCTGTGTAGGTCTGGAGGGGGGCTTTTCACCATTGCCATCATTTGGGAGCCTTAGCCCGGCCTTTTATTATGGTCATCTACTCCTGTCCTGCTGGGTGAGGCTGGTGGTAGGTATGTGACCCTCATTGACATCCACGTGTGTGACCTACTGACATCCACAGTTATTTGGACCATCACATGTACTGTGGTGGGGGTTGTCACTTTGTGTAGTACTGCCTACTATGTTGACACCAGTATTTGTTATAGATTTCCTGCTGAGCCATATAGCTGTCAGCTATCTACTGCTATCCCATTCAGCCACCCAATTCCTGTGCATGCATGCATCCATACTATACATACAACTATCAGAGCATACTACTCCATTCAGTAATTGATAGGAAGGGTGACTTACCTTGTTGCTGGGCCAGTATTGAGGCTGGTGCTGAAGGGCTAACTATGTCAGATGCATGTAGTACACTCCCTATACAAGGTAAGGTACAGGTAGTGTCATGTTTGGCATCCCTTTTACTGTATGTGCGAGTTGGAGAGAGAGAGAGGTATCAGTCCCTGGGTCCCTACAATGTCAGTGTGTGTGCTATGCATTGCCTCTTTGCCAAGGCCTGGGCATACTGGGCATGCCTCTTTCTGCTTACATGGCAGGCTCAGGAAGTTCCTCTTCTGAGTCCCTCTGTGCCTGTGCTGGCCTTGGCAATGGTGGGGGGCTGAGTGGCCTTGCCCCGTGCTGTTCCTGCTGCAGCTGTTTCCACAGGATCATATTGTGTAGCATGGTACAGACTATGAACATTTGTGTATATGTAGCTGGAAGGCTCCACCAGATATGTCAAGGCAGCGGAACCGTGACTTGAGCATCTCAGACACATGCTCTACAATGATCCTGGTTTGTGCGTGTGCCTCATTATGGTGTTCTTGTTCAAGTGTGTGTGCATTTCTGATGGGTGTCAGCCAGTGCATAGCCAGCATCCCCCACTAGATGGCCATATGGGGTGTCCCCCCTGGCAAGCCCCTGATACAGCTGTGAGCAATGCCAGATATGGGAGTCATGATAGCTTCCAGGGCTGCTAGCACACATGTTCATGATAATGCCCTGGGCATCGCACATGACCTGGCAGTTGATGGAGGGGAAGCCCTTGCGGTTTATGTAGACCCTACCCCGCTCGCCAGGTGGTGCTTTGATGTGGATGTGCGCGCCATCTATAGCACCAATTATGTCAGGGTATTCTGCTGTGTAGAGGAAGAGGCACATACTTCTGGTCAATGCCTCATGGGTGTTGGGAAAATATATGTGCTCATTGGCATGTGGTGTCATGGCATCCAGAAACTGGTGGAGTACCCTGGATGCTGATGCCTGTGAGATTCCCATGATATCCTCAGTTGGTCTTTGGAAGGTACCTGTGGCTAGTATTCTTAAGCCTACATATACCTTGGTATCCACTGGGATGGGTTCCCCTCTTTTGGTTGTGTGTGTGAGGCGAGGACGGCACAGCTGGACGATTTGCTGTAGAATGTCCCTGTCCACCCTATAGTGCTCCACTATCTCCAGCTCATGTAGACCCTAGTAGGTTACCTTGGGTCTGTACACTCTTCTTCTCCCTACTGTGGGTCGGTTGTCAGCATTCTCCTCCTCACCATCCTCAGTCTCTAGCACATATTGATGGAGTAAAGCAGCAGGCTCTAACATTTTTCATTAGTTTTGCCAGTTAAAAATCCCCTGTCTGTGTACACCGGTGATGTAAAGTTTTTGGGAAAAAACAGTCTGAAAGGTGTTTGCATAGTTTATATTAGTGCACTGGGCTGCTGCATGTGTAATTGGCTGATTCTAATACATTCCACCTGCCAGCTATGCTAGATCTCCTTGATTGCCTTCCTACTGCTGTTTCCCCTTCCCAATTCCTCCCTATTTAAGCCCAGAGTTGCGTCGCACATACCCAGTGTTGAAATGTAAACAGTGCTGCCATTTCCTCTTGTTTTTTTTTTTTTTATGTTTAAAACCCGGTGTGCTGTGTAGACACCAAATTTAGGCTATGTACATAGTGCTCAGGCACATCTGACACACCCCTTCTTTAGCTGTGCTTAGCTAAGGGCAAACACGGGCCACAGAGCTCCAATGAGCTTACAGCAAGCATGACACACCCCCTTATGGTGTCATTCATCTCTTAGACTTGCACTGTTGTATTGCTGCACCGACACAGTTAGGTACAAGCTGACACTTTTATAGAAATATGTGATTCAGTATAACTCCCCTCATTTGCAAACTCCAGTGTGCAGGTCATTAGTTACTGCACTAAAACGGACCCTTTCCCCTTGATAACCACTGCTCCCTGGTATTGTTTACATTCTGCATGATATTGACTATAATGGCAAAATGCAGATTTCACTTAAAATTGAGTTTTCCCATTTTTTTTTTTTTTTTTTTTTGTATTATTTTCAGCCCGATCCCATTTGCGTGCCACTGCCCTATGCTTAAATGGCCGATATCACCCCCCCCCCAAAAAAAAAAGGAAAAAAGATTCATTTTCATAATAATGAATCACCTTTTAATGTCAATGGCCTTATATTTGGCCATTGACATGTCTAATGTACATAATACATGCTTTTTCACTAGCTGTCATGCCTCCATTTTGTTAGTTGCAGAAATGTACCCAGTTATTTTCTGAATACATTTCTGCACTGAAACTGTTCTAGCACGGAGACCTGGCAGCTTGGTGAATCGCTAAATCACCTCATTTGCATGGTTTTCACAACAAATGAGGTGATTTGCATGCCACACGGTTTTCCATGCTGGAACAGTGTAGAACCACTCGTGCACATGAAAACGGCACTATCTTGAATCACTCTGTGACCATTTTCCATGCAGGAGTGGCTACACTGTTCCTGCACGGAAAATACAGCTTCCTGTATCCCGGGGATAGTATTTGGACAAGAATATTTACTTGACATTAACATCAATATGACATGCATGGACATCATGAAAAAGTAACAAGGGAAATAGAGCATAAATTAGAAATTTTGTAACGCGTATGGCTGCCCTGGAGTTGTTGGGATTTTATATGATCATCCACATGTGACGAAAGTGATGAAAGTCAGCATTTTGGCTGAGACAAAAGGGGTTGGATCATAAAAAGAGGGGAAAGGAGGATTATGATTGTTAAAATGTAAATATTTACATAAAATTCTAATAATTTTAACATTATTTGATGGGCATATGTAAATATGGTGAATCAATAAACAATACTCTATTCAATAAGTATTATGGAATCTTTTTCTCGTACCTCAGCTACCACCGAGACAGATGGGACCTTAATTTAACATCTCATCCGAAGTATGATACACTTAGGAGTGCAGCACTCTTCTTATGCTACGTTGTATTGGTAGCATTAAAAAAAGAATCAAAGTAACTGGTAGGGGAAAAGAAGATTCTGTTCTTTGATCTTTCAGCATTAAAGGTGAGTGGGATACCTGATGAGTGGGTCTATATTACATTCTCGAAAGCCGACAATGTTGAATCTGACATTGTCGACACGAGAATAGCGAAACTGCAGAACATCGAACAAGTAAACTGAAATCTCCGAAAGGGGAGATTTCCATTTACTTCAATGTACTGCGGTCTCGGAGTTGGTATATTTAAGTGTGAGAGGTGCAGGGGGGCTTGCCTACACTGTTTAGTTTTTTTTTATTTTTATTTTTATTTTTTTCTGAACATTTGATGTTTTAACAGTTTGATCACTAAAGGTCGACCTTTAGTGATTCAAACTTAAATATTCGATGTTCTAATATAGACCCTGATGAGCAACTAAGGATGTGTAAGTGATTGGGATTGCTGTGTGTGTGGTTCAGAGTGCTACTTGTATGCCTGTAGGTTAGAATGATTGCTTAATTTTGTGTGTGTGTGTGTGTGTGTGTGTGTGTGTGTGTGTGTGTGTGTGTGTGTGTGTGTGTGTGTGTGTGTGTGTGTGTGTGTGTCTATGTGACAGAAAGAGAGAGAGACTGAGTTTACATGGTGCTTGCAATGTGTGTGGGCTAGTGGTGGGTATATGAATGCTGTTGAATGAATCAGGTTTTGTATATATGCTATATGAAATGGGTGTTTAAAGTAGCATTTACCCCAAGGGAAGTGTGATCGCAGGGAAGCTATATTAGTTTTGGGATACAGGGTGGTTTAACACATGGGGACATAGAGTGCTTGGAGCCACATAAATAAGTGTGTTTCTGTATGTTCCGGTGTGTCTGGTGCATTGATATTGAGTAAGGGGTCAGCTGAGCAGGTGTTTCTTTTCTGCAATGAATGCATGTTTCATTAAGTAGACTAGTCAGTATATATGTTCACTCTATTTTTAAAAAACATTTTCTGCGTAGAATTTTAAATACAAACTTCTACAGACACAATTCTATTAATGGAATTCTTCGAATGAAATTCTAGCAAATAATTATACAGACAGAATTCTAAACATAGTACTCAAATTACAGATTTCTATACAGACTACTCTAAACAAAGACTTATATGGAACAAAGTCCACAGATGTATTTATAAAAATGCAAAACTCCACATACAGAATTCTGAGAATGGAATTCTGTTGAGAACATTTTTAACCCAGCATTAACATTCCAAGAAAAGAATTCTACAGATCATATTCTAAACATACAACTCCATGGCTATAATTTTAAACATTCTAAATACAGAATTTTACAGACAGAACTATAAATATAATTCTTTGTGTAGAATTATAAACACAGAGTTATAATTATAGAAGTCTAAACATCAAATTCTACAAATAGTAATATGCAGGGTTAATTCTAAATACATGCTTCTACAGATATTATTTTAAACACAGGCTTCTACATATATCATTTTAAATAGAAGATTCTATATAGTTTTTTTTATTTAAAATTTCATAGCTAGAATTCTCAGCCCTAAATTCTATTTTACAAATTCTAAACACAAGAAATGCTAACACAAAATTCTATAAGTAGATCTTTAAGGACCAACTTATACATTTAAAGTTCTAAACAGAGAGTTCTAAATTTTGAGCATTCCTTGAGGAAGATCAAGATCATGTGACTGATGACGCATTCTGTCTCATTTATGAAAGACAAGGAAGTCTAGCCATGTAACAGTCAATGGTGGCAAACTTTGTTGTTAACATTTTTCTTATAAGAATAATTAAAGATAACATTTTCCATTAAAATAATTAGACTAATAACTTACTCACACAAAGTCCCAGACAAATAGAAGCTTAATAGAATGCATAAGGAATGTTCACATTGCCAAAGGATGCTGGTTCACTATTTAGTTGGGTTTAATGAGACAGTGCAAGAATTCACCTCAGTGGTGGTAATGATACTGAGGAAATCAAAGCAAAAAAATAATCGTGGAAAAGGCCAAATTTTATAAAAGATTTAAAAGCCAATGCCATAGCAGCTTTAATAAAGAAGAAGATATGAAGACAGGAAAATGATACATTTGCAGGTCATTTTCATGAGATAAGACACTGTGGCAAGAAAAGAATAACTGAGTTCTGGATTTTCCCATAGATGGTCACAGGGAAGTCATGCAGATTGAAGAACTATAAGGTCCAAAACTGATAACATGCAAACATCTATGAACAAAGTTATGAAATGGGGCTTTAGGCTGGATTATTTAGAAGATACGTGTGTATGGTTACAACAACATTTTGTGCAGGTTACAAATTTGGTTTATTTCCAAGAAAAGGCATTAGTTGATAAGGTATAAGTACTAAAATAATTTTGTAAGAAACAAGAATAAAATATTGATGACTAAGGGTAGTATATTGCTACTAAGAATGCAAAAAAGTGTAAAAAGTACGAACATTTGATGTGGCTATAAATGCTGAATATGTAAGCTCTGAGGTACCATTGCATATTTTTGGTAGTTGGCAGTGAACATCTACTTACACTGGCATCACAAAAATTGGCCATGAGAACTTGTCATGATTGTGGCCCAGCACATAACATCCTTTTTAGGTTTTTATTTCTTTGTGAAGGTATCCTTATATGGGAGTAAAGGGAGAAGATAAGAAATGCAGAAAAATGGAAGATAACAGACAAGGAAAACAAATCAAGAAAAGGATTAAGAGGGTTGTGCTAGAAGATGCAGAAGAGGATAGGTATTTGTTTTTCTTTTTGTGGTGTGGTTAGATGCAGTTTTTTTCAAATGTGCACAATGGAAGATGGGGATAGAGAAAGTAAGAGCAAGAGTGAGGGTTAGGGAAGAGATAAGGTTATTGACAAAAATACAAAAGACAGGCAAGGAAGACAGAGTAAGGTGGTGCCATACTATGTAAGGATCACAAATGAAATGGAAAACAGACAGAGAGTTTACAAACACATGAAAGGGGGAACATGTGACTCCTAGCACTGCTTTCAACCTGGTCCAGAGAGCCTGAGATTGCTTCTTGCAGTAATGTTCCTGTGTGTGTGTGTGTGGGGGGGGGGGCAATGGTTTGGAGGCCAAGGTGTCCATGGCTCAACAATAGGAACCAACAAGGGCATTAAATCTTATACCTGATGAAGGAGACCTCAATAAGGGCCCCATTAACTCTTCACAGCCCTATCCGCTGCAACCTCTGCCAGGTCCTGTAGTTCAAAATGCTAGCTATCCAGGCTTCCCGACCATTCAGTGTCCACAATGTGGGGGCAACAGAACTAAATACTTTTAGAATTCAGAATCAAATGTATTTGAATTCATGAGTGAAGTTAGTAGAGCAATGAGAAGACAGAGGGAATTTAATAAAGCCTGCACATTCTTTTTTACCATGTAGGCATCATCCTACGTTGCTTACATAAAAGTAAGCAGGTTTGCAACCCAGTAAGCACTGCTTTGTAGCAAGCATGCATGCACCAACACAGGAAGTTCCGTGGCATGCAAATCACCTCATAGAGAGGTGAATCTCATGCAAATGAGGCAAGCAGAGTGATCCAGCAACCCTGCAGAGCTCATGTCAGTGTCCGTAGTGTACACAGAAAAATTCTGCCCCCCAAAATGGGCTGTAAAAATGTAGATAGATGGACAGAAATGGCATACCACAAACAGAAAGGAGTGAAACTACTCTCCATGTGTCACAAAAGTTACAGGAAAATATGTCAATATAAACACTTTTTTTAATAATCTGGGCATGTTTGCACAGTACGCCACAGTGTGTATACATGCCTTATATAAAAAAAAGAAAAAAAGTGAAAAAAACAAACCAATATTATAATACAGAAATGTATTACTAGACTCTGCATGGAACATCTACAATGGTGTATTGATGCTGTTGCTAATGTGGTAGGGCTTGGAAGTGTGTAGTTTCCAGGTTGTGAGCATCAATCCCTGTGCAAATAAGGTGGAGTTGCTGAATAGCAAAATGGGATACTCGTGTCCGCATGTCCCCTCCATGTAGGTAGAAAATCATGTTTGTGTCCACAGAGTAGATAGCTGACATCAGGAGAGTGTGTGTTGAAGACTTGCTAAGCTGATTGGAGCTTAGCTGCTCCTATTTGCATGGCGCATCACTGTGCTGAGCGTGGAAAGTTTGGGAGGGGTGTGTCCACTGACTTCTAAGCTATGTTTACCTGCAGGGCACGTTTCCATGTTTGCATGGCACACCACATTGCTGAGAGTATCTAAAAATGATGTTAATGATAGATGGAATGCATCATAGATAGCCAATAACACAGTCAGCACCTACAGTACATCACTATAAAGTATGCATACACCCTATATTCTGATTTTTCACCCATACTCTGCACCATTAGAGTACAGACTTAGGAATTTTAACTGAAAGAATGCTAGGATCTGCTGCAGATCTGCTGCATCTGTATGTGCTAGATGCCTGCTGCTGCTGGTGCTGCTGACAATAGGCCTAGACAGAGAAGGAGAAGAGTGTTCAGGCCCAGGGTAACCTACCAGGAGCTACATGAGTTGGAGATTGCAGAGTGCTACAGGGTGGACAGGGACATACTACAAGAACTCACTGAGCTGGCCACCCTCAACTCAGACCCAGAGCCAACAGAGGGGAACCCATCCCAGTGGAAACAAAGGTATGTATAGCTCTTAGGATAATAGCCACAGGTACCTTCCAAAGACCAACTGGGGGCATGATGGGGGTCTCGCAGCCATCAGCATCCAGGGTACTCCACCAGTTTCTGGATGCCATGCTACCATATGCCAGTGAGCACATTTATTTTCCCCTCACCCCTGAGGTGAGGGCCAGCAATATACAACACTTCTACCATGTAGCACACTACCCTGAGGTACTGGGTGCCATAGATTGCACTCATGTACACATCAAGGCACCACCTGGTAAGCAGGGTAGAATCTACATTAACTGCAAGGGGTACCACTCCATCAACTGTCAGGTCATGTACAATGCCCAGGGCCTCATCATGAATGTGTGTGCTGGCAGTCCTGGCAGTTATCATGACTCCCATATCTTGCACGCATCACAGCTGTCCAAAAAATACACAGGAGCATTTGTTCCCTTCACATGTTACATTTTCTTATCAAATGTATTTAAATTTAAGGGAGATGTTAGGTTTTAAGAAGGTTTCTTTGCAGCGGGATGATATGGGCTCCTTCCTTTGTGGAAGATGTAAAATGTTCTAGAATTAAGAACATTTCAGGAAGAAAAATTAATGGTAAATTATTTCATTCTATGGGAAAGTTTTCATGTGTTTCTGGTGGGGTGGTTTATATTGTAGGATGTGGGTGTACTCCTGTGAGGTGGTATGCTGGACATTCAAAATGTATGGTAAAAGTTAGAATTCTTCAACATTTGGGGCATATTAGAAATAGGAATTTGGATAGCCCAGTAGCTGAACACTTTATTAATGCACATGGGGGTTCTGATGTTAGTTTCTTCTTTAGTGTATTGGCTACACCTTTTCTTGCTAGGGATGGGGATTTTTAGTTAGTTTGTTAAAAATGGAAAGCAGGTTTATTCTAAATTATAATGCTTTAAAACCTAAAGGTATGAATTTGGATGTGAATTTAAATGTATAAGTTATAATATTGTATATATGATGTTTTGTAACTTGTATATGGAAAAAATATTGTTACTCCTTTTTGAGGGTATGCTTGTTTAAGCTGATTCTTGTAGTAGATTACTGGGTGATGAGATGATTGTTTAATTTGAGCAGTTTGACATAAAATGGGAATAGCTGGTGGCTTATGTTATTCATGTGAAGGCTACTTTCTGAGGTACCAGAAGCACCATTAAAAGTTGGAGTTTGTTTCCAGTGACTGCCTCCTGAGTGTATTTTTTGGATATTTTGTGTTGCTGTGTGTTTGAATTTGTTCTTCGTCATGTCTTTGGTGGAAGCATCTGCTGTTCCTGGTATTTTTAGGGTGGATACTAACAAGGTATTTTTCCAGGATTAGCTGCAGGAAAGGAAAGACAAACTGGCAGGTATGAATCCCTGGACTGGTTTAAATCTAGGGGATTTTCAGTCATTTTGAACAGCTAGTAAAATATATGATGAAGGAACTGACCTTATTCTATGATAATATGTTGTTGTACAAGTATCTGTAATTGAATATTACCCCTAAGGGTCTTCGTGTTGACAAACTACCTGCCTACAATTTTACTGACAATGAGGCTGATTTACTAGAGGAGTGAAAGCAAGTTTCTATTCATTATACTCTTAGTTGGCTGAAAGTGTTGGTCACAAGGAATCAGAGACAGGATGAGAAGGTTTGTGTAACATAGAGGAGTCACAGGAGGCGTTGGCCAAGGAAACAGCTGAACAGCCCTTTATTGAGTGCATGAAGGGCATTAAAGTCCTTTTGGTTAAGGTTGTGAAAGAGGTTGTGGATCGGAAGAAAAAGAAACTCAGACATGATATAACAGACTTTGGTAAAGACCAAATATTCCTATGGCAACGAAAACCAGGAAGAAGTGGGTGGGCTATCACCAGAGTCACTGGGGATAGGTTGTTCACATCAAGTGACTCTTCAGTCTTGTCTGGATCTGAAATGCAGGCTGGGAAGAAGAATGTTTCATTTGAGGACATTAGGCAATTAAATGACATGGGATAATCACTGCAAAAGGATTTTCAGTCCAAGGAGAGAGGCCAGAGTCAGAAAAATTGTAGAGGCAGGAGGAAATAGAGAAAATGAAGTTTTTCTGCAATTTAGTGAAGAAGCTACTGTTCATATATCTTGGCTGGCACGTAGTAAATACTTTGATAAACAAGTTGTGACTGGTGTTCGTTTTTGTAATAAAAATGAAGAAAATAGGGGATGTATGCCTTGTCAGCCGCATACATATTATAAACTTATCAAATGCCACCATTACTAAAGACCTTGAAAATTTGCTGCTAAAGGGAAGCAAGTTTGTTCCTACTTGTTTTCCATCTTTGGCAGATGTTATTTTGGACATTAAAAAGTTTTATAGAAAATTGTATTTACAAGTGTATTTTGAAGGAAAACAAGCACTTTTGAAACTGATAATGTTGAAATGTTTAATACTGAGGATTCATTGCTTGGCATGTCTATACGTGAAAATGAATTGGTAGATATTTTTTATGAAAATGAAGGTGAAGGGGAAGTAGGTTATTTTACTGGTTATGGGAAATTAAAGGTGCCTCATTTTTCTTATTCTAGTACTTTAATTCCCCCTAAATGTTCTAACATTGTTCAAGGTTTTGAAAGGGTATTATGTAAAAAAGTGGAACTTGAATACCATAAGTTTGTTAGATCTAGAAAAGTGTATAACTTATCTAGGGGTGAATGGGATAGCTTAAAGTCATGTAGAAGTTCAGAAAGTGATATTAACACTTGTCAAGCTGACACGGGAGGGTAACTGGGTGTTGTTTTCCAAGGAGAAGCATGATAAAATGGTTTTTGATTTGTTAGCTGGTCCAGAATATGAAAAATTGTCAAACAATCCCAGGAAACATTACAACAGTCAGTTAAGAGAAATTTTGGATAAAGGGAAAATACATTTTCTTCACAGCAAGGGATGTAAGCACGTTGTATGTTAAGTAT
Source organism: Protopterus annectens (assembly GCF_019279795.1). Taxonomy (NCBI): domain Eukaryota; kingdom Metazoa; phylum Chordata; order Ceratodontiformes; family Protopteridae; genus Protopterus; species Protopterus annectens. The sequence continues at coordinate 668,549,166 of NC_056730.1, read as the reverse complement.
CCCAAAGACCCTATCTTTTATGCCATTCCTAAAGTGCACAAGAATATAAATGACCCCCCTGGTAGACCAATTGTGGCAGGTGTGGGGTCATTTATGCAAAATATTGGGATTTTAATTTAAAAAAAAACTTTCTATCTAAAATTACTTCCCATATTAAGGGCACTGGTGATATTTGTCAGGAAGTGAAGAAAATTCAGTGGTGTAGTGGGCTACAGTAGATATTAAAGCTTTATACACCAATATTAAAAGAAGGTGGGGATTAGAAGCAGTTCTTTGGATGTTACGGGAGGGACCACATACAGCCTTTCTGGTGGAAATATTGAAATTTTGTTTAACGCATAATTATTTTTGTTTTGGGGTGATTATTTTTTGCAAAAAGAAGGCACACCAATGGGGGCTTCTTTTGCCCCCAAGCTATGCTATTATTTTTAGGGCCCTTTTTGAGAATAGATTTATTTATTTATTCTACAGAATTTTTGTATAAAATTATATTTTGTTTAAGCATTACATTGATGATTTAATTTTTATATGTAGGGAGAATTTGGATGAGTTTTCTGTATTTATTGATCAGTAAAGCCAGAATGAATTGGGGTTGCAGTTTACTTCTACTGTGAATAGAATGAATATACAGTTTCTAGATGTGGAATTTTATGTGAAGGAAGATTTGAAGGTAGAGCATAAACCCATGTGAAGCCTACTGCACTTAATACATTTTTACAGGCCAGTAGCATGCACCCATCACATCTTATGGAAGCATTGCCTATGGGTGAATTTAAAAGGATTTATGAGAATACTTCCAATAAGAATTTGGTGGGAGAAAAGTTTATGAAGGTGGAATGGAAATTGTTGCAAAGGGGTTATTCTAACATTAGTTTGAAAAAAGCTAAGGATAGTATGTTAAATGTGTGGGTCGTAGCTGTGATAGGAGTCATAATAGTTATGATGGTTTTAAAAAGCATCATTCTGATCAGGATACTGATAGGCAGGATAACGTATTGTTTTTTATTACCAGATTTTCCCCATTTTCTGATATCTTGAGGAGGTCAGTGAAACATTTGTGGCCTGTGGTATGTGAAGATGAGCAACTAAAGCATTTGTTCCCTTCACATGTTACATTTTCGGTACTTACGTATTATCGCAACCAGATTTTTGCGATAATACCGCTTTTTTTGCCGTGGGTAATTTAAACCAGAAATGTATGCAGAATCACACAGGCAATGTTATCTTTAAAAAAAACTTTGTTTAGGTAGGAATAGCAGTGTAATATTTGAAAAATGAATATTTGTTTGAAGCCGTTCCCAAAATCATGTCACTCATACTACATTTTCAAGTCCTGTTATGTGTTAGGCACGTTCCAAACAGTAAACCAGCGACTGAACAATCCACAAGTATGCTGCCATAAAACATCCACTAAACAGTCCAACAACAGTAAGTAGTATCCACAAGGATAACACCATCTGAATCCAAAAAATAAACCATTATTGTCAACGACTCCAAAAAAATTATCGGACTGCCACTTAACAGAACAGCATCATTGTACAAGTACTTTATAAAGTGTGCACATACATATTCGCTTACTTATTCTCCTTAACTTCAGTTCTATTCAACAGTTTGCAACAATAAATCCAACAATTTACCAAAAAAGATTTGCAGGTCTCTGTGCCTTATTCTCTGAAGAAAGTATTGTACATTTATAAGTAATCCATGTTTCAGAACAGCAGAAGTTCAACCAAACATTTCCCAGGTGTACATCTTTCATTTTCTGCGGCACAACAGCAGTGTGACCAACTTTACAGTACGTAGTTTCACTTCTCCTTCTCCATGTTGATTTACCTTACCAAATGTAAGGACAAACTAAGTCATACCCATTGAAAACATCAAATTCCACCTTAACACAACTCCCACTATCCGTTTTTAGGCAAACAAACGTATTACCGCAACCGCAAAAATCTGGTTGCGATAATACGCAAGTACCACATTTTCTTATCAAATGTATTTAAATTCAAGGGAGTTGTTACGTTTTAAGAAGGTTTGTTTGCAGGGGGCTGATATGGGTTCCTTCCCTTGTGGAAGATGTCAAGTATGTTCTAGGATTAAGAACATTTCAGGTAGAAAAATTAATGGCAAATTATTTCATTCTATAGTCAGGTTTTCATGTGTTTCTTGTGGGGTAGTTTATATTGTAGGGTGTGGGTGTATTCCTGTAAGGTGGTATGTTGGACAGACAAAACATTTGGTAAAAGTTAGAATTCTTGAACATCTTGGACATATTAGAAATAGGAATTTGGATAGCCCAGTAGCTGATCACTTTATTAATGCACATGGGGATTATGATGTTAGTTTCTTCTTTATTGTGTTGGCTACACCTTTTCTTGCTAGGGGTGGGGATTTTTTAGCTAGTTTGTTAAAAATGGAAAGGTATGAATCTGGATGTGAATTTAAATGTATAAGTTATAATATTGTATATATGATGTTTTGTAACTTATTGTATATGGAAAAATATTTTCCCTTTTTGAGGGTATGTTTGTTTAAGCTGGTTCTTGTAGTAGATTATTGGGTGATGAGATGTTTGTTTAATTGGAGCAGTTTGACATAAAATTGGAATGGCTGGTGGCTTATGTTATTCCTTGAAGGCTGTTTGCAAAGGTACCAGAAGCACCATTAAAAGTTGGAGTTTGTTTCCAGTGACTGCTTCCTGAGTGTATTATTTGAATATTTCATGTTGCTGTGTGTTTGGATTTCTATGCTTCACAGCTATACCAGATTTTTGCTAGGGAGGAAATCCCACACAGACATTTAGTGGGGGATGCTGGCTATGCCCTGGAACCATGGATGATGACACCTATCAGAAATGCAAACACACCTATGGAAGAATGCCATAATGAGGCACATGCACAAACTAGTGACATCATAAAGCTTGTCTTTGGGCTGCTGAAGTCACTGTTCTGGTGTCTAAATAAATCTGGTGGAGCCCTGCAGTACTCTCCACACAGTTCACAGTATGTGCCATGCTACACAATATGATTCTGTGGAAACAGCTGCAGCAAGATCAGCAAAGAGAAGGGATACACAGCCCCCCAACAGTGCCTAGGTCACCACAGCCACACTCACAAGAGGACTCGGAGGAGGAACTCACTGATGATGTCCTTGTAGGCAGAAGTAGGCATGCCCAATATGCCCTGGCATTGGCTAAGAAACAATTCATAGCACATTTACTGACAACCTAGGGCTCTAGGAACTGATACCTTACTCCTACTCATATACATATAGTAAACGTGTTGATGCCAGGCAACCCACACTTCCTGTACCTATCCATGTATTGGTTGTGTACTGCTTGCATCACATAGAGTCAGCCCTGAACTACAAGTCTCTCAACTGCTGCATTTGCAAGGTAAGTCTCTAAGCTACACACTAATTGTAAGGATTAGTATAATATATCATAGGCATAGACCTGCTGCTGTTATGTAAGGAAATAATGGGCTAATTGAACAGGTGTAGCATCCACATGGGACTAAAGATACCCAGTCCAATAGTATGTGTTCCTTAATATTCACTAGGCCTCATGGTTGGAATATTCACTACATCAGTCAAGGGAGATGTTAAACAGTGGGATCACATGATATTTGGACTACTGTATATCCCAGCAGATCATGTGTCATTGTTCCCCCACCCCCAACACAGAGGTGTATCCATACAGCTGCTTTAACATAAAATCACCTATGGTATTTCAGTGGATCCGGCAATCTGTAACATAGATATTGTTCACACCACTGTGTGTCTTTCCTCATGGAGGATAACAATGTACATATTTATGCTGTTGATTGTGTGATGAATGACTCTTCTCTGTCTGGTAACCTGAGTAGCTCAGTGAACTAGAGAAGCAAGCATGGGTGATGGTGTTGATGGTTCTAATCTGGAATTACTCACATCTTTTGCATGTGAGGTAGTACTATGTTGGTGTTTTCACAGACCGTCATACCTCTTAGTGCAAAACATCTGGACAAAGCCAGTAAGATTGGGGGGACAAAGGCCAAACATAAGGACAGATTTCAAATATTGTCCCCATAAACCTTGCCCTTGTTAGCCTGTTATACACATATGAACCTATAGAGCCATGCAGTTATAGTGCTGTACCTTGCTGACAAAATATATCTGCTGTGCTGACATGCTACCTTGTGCTGCTTTATTTTCACTGTGTCCCAACAGAGTCCTGTAACAGAAACATAAACAGGCCCATGAGACACCTGTCATTGTGTAACTATACAGCTAAGTCAACAAAATGTAACATAAGGACCACATAAGGTACACAAATATATGTGGCATACTCATGACAAATGCCAGCTTACAGTATCTGTTGTTAACCACTATAAGTGGCATAGTGAACCAACACTGCATAACACAAGTACATGTTAAGTAATATTGTCACCCTGTGCATCAGACCCATAGCTTCATTTCCCTACATCAATGTCAAGGATTCCAGGGATGTGGCACAGGTATCATCACTTGTGCAGGGTGTTGTGTGGGGATGCAGGAGGCCTAGGCTGGCCCAAACAGTAGACAGCATGTGTGTGAGTCAGGGAGGTGCATGTAGGATGGACCTTGGAGAGGTGCTGTGGGTGTCTGTAGGTGACCCACATTTGACAGTGGTGTGTGAATGTGTGCATGTACAGTCAGGTTCAGTGCTAGCCCTACATGTGTGTACATTGGACAGCTGTGGACCATACATGGTAGAGCTGCAGTTCACCATCTGTGGCTCCAAACATGGGAACTGGCTGTGCTAGGAGTTGCACTGGCACCTCCATGCCCAAGATCATAAGTGGTGCTAGTACCTGATTGTGGCTGCTGTCTGCTGGGACTGTGTCCCCCATGGGACCACCCTGGACCATGAGCCCATGGCCTGCCATGTTGTGGTGTGCACAGCACACTCCCGTCTGTGGCACTGGATGTACTGCCACTATGGGAACATGAGTGTGCATGGTCGCATGAACTCTCAGCAGATGGTGTTGAAGATCTACGTCCACAGGTCCAACACTCAACTCCAACCACTTGTTCCAGCACAGACAATATGTGGTCCAAGACAGAAACTGTCTCAGCACACTTGCTGTCCACTGCATCACTGAACTGATGTAGGGTGTCCCCAATGCAGTTGAGGCTGTCATGGTTGTCAGACTGTGCAGAATCCATAACCCTAAGTATACCCCTGGTATGTGCCCCCATGATGGCCCAACACATGCACCCGGTGACCTATGATGTGACAGCTGCACCAGGTGGTGGATGGACAGCAGGCCTCCTACAAGCACCCCTGTCAATCCACCTGGGTGGGACCTCACCAGCTCTCTAGCTATGGCCAATGTCTATCCTCACTGGAGCCATAGTTGCCACACTTCTTGTTAAATGTCTCCACCCTCTGACTGTCCAATATCTGTGGCCTCCAGGGAAGGGGTATGTGTGGGCATGCAGACTGTGTGCAGTGACAATGGGGGGAAAAGAGTGATGTCTACCTCTGGGACAGATTCAGCCCCCAACACCCCCACCTGTGCCTCACTGTCACCACTAACATCATCAGTGTCCAAGGAGACACTGACATCAGGTTGTGTAGGGAGCAGACTCCAACCCCCATGGTCACCTGCAATAAGAATGAAAAAAGCAATACATTAATGCCTGCACTATTGTGTCTGAAAAGCATCCAAGACTCATACAATGAAGACCAACACACTAGATTAGTGGTCAAACAACTTCCTTCTCTGCCTTCGTTTACAAAGCCCTACCTCAGAACACAATTCATGTTCAACTCAGGACCTTAATAACCATCACTTTAAATCAAGTCAAATATGACCAGTAATATTTACCTTTTACTTACTCAGTATGACCATATAATTGAAAAAACAACACATAAAACCCAGTACAACTCTCTTCACAATTATATGGAAATACACATGTTGTTGCCTAATGTATTTGCCTTCAACCTGTTGCATTTTAAAAGGCATTTTAGATTCCTTGCCTCGTTTGAACCAGGAGCCTTATCTGCTCTTACCTGTAACTGACAAAGTGTATCTGTTTGTTGAACTACACTCCTGTAACTACCCCCTCTCGAAACCTTAGGTACCTCTTCCAGACTGGCATTTAAAAACATGATACTCTGTTTACACACATAATTACATGTACATAGGCATTATTCTGGCCCTTAACCATACTGGACTATAACTGTTCCTTAAGAAAACAAGTGTCATACTTACCAGGGGCAGGACCATGGCCTTGGGCAATACCTGACGGACCTGTGAAAAGTTGAGGGTGGGGTAATGTCAGTACAACTGCATGATGAAGCACAACAAGGTAATACATCCATATATCTTGCATTTACAGTAGCTACAGTGTTATTTGTTGTATTGGTCCCAATCTGCATTTGAGTGTATACCTGAGGTTACACCCCGTCAATGAACAAAGACCTGAACCCACATAAAAATATCTGCAGCCTGACTCTTACATTATTACAATGCTGTTCACAGTAAGCTTACCTGCATGCTCATCAGGTGTGGAAACTGTGGCACCCACCTCCACAATGTACAGTGTGATGGATGCCTGGGAGCTGTTGCGTGTGCCTAGGTTTGCCAGGAATTCCTCAGTGGCTGACAGTTGTTTAGTTGTTTTTCCACTGCAGGCCCTCCAGCAGTGACAGCATGATCCCTGGCTATAGCTGCTGCCCGTCAATGTGCAGCATTAATCATATCAGTTGTCTGGTGTCAAACTTGCTCATATGTCCCGCCCTTCTGGGTTGTGCCATTAACATCAAGGACAAGGGCGGACCACAGTGCATTCCACTGTTCTGTATTATGTCTCCCCTGGATAGCAGGATGTCATGATGCTGCCTTAGTCCTTGCAAGATTATCTCATTCTCCACATCCTAGAAGGGTGAGTGTCATCTGTGGTACATTACTCCTGAAAGACAACACAAGGGGAACACATCACAGGATTAGATATGTGGATGGCCACTATGTACATACCTCTCAACCTCTTACTGCAAGAAATCTGGACAAAGCTTGACAAAATGGGAAGACAATGGCCTAAAAATAGGGACACATTTTAAATATCACTCTTATAAAGTTGGAAAGTTGCTAGAATAACAAGATTTGCGTTACCATACATTTTCTGAAGGATATTAAGTCTGAAACTCAAATGGTTGTCATTATTTATTGACTTTAATCCTTAAATCATCCCAATGATTTGTCATAAAAACACAGTTTTTATGAGGAACAGACGAAAAATATGAGGAAAAATCTGGACAGTCTGCGAAAATCTGTACAGTTGAGAGGAATGGTACAGATACACCAAGGGCAAAATGGCCAGCACTATCCACTGCATGCTCACACATGTCACAGTGTGACAACATACATGTGTGGATCCAACTGAGATAGTATCAATAGTGTGGTATTCCCCTGTGTGCCATGAGAAATTTTATTGTATGTTCATACACCCAGCACTCCAGTCTATGGTGGTGTGTCCGCTAAGGCCAGCCAGCCAATAATATGTCATAAGGCCAGTGCCAGACAAATAGCAGTGTGTTATTACAACCACTATGAAGGGACAGTCCAACAACAGCAGTGTGCCACAATGACAAAAAATAATGCAACCTTGGAGTATTGTACATCCCCTGAAGGTTTTAACATAGCAGGATATCAATGGCATGTCATTGCCACAGCTGCAAGACAGGCTTATTGCTGTAATCCCTATTCCCCATACCTGTATCCTCCTCAAGACAGGCTTAGTGCTGTATCCCTATTTCCCATACCTGTATCCTCCTATCTGCATCCTGTTATACACAAAAAACAGTTATATACCTGGTGGAGTGTAGTCCTCCTCAGTTGAAATGTGCTACTAGTAATGTTTTGTAAAGGTGTGTTCTATGTGAGAAGGTCTCATACAGAATGGTTCCCCGTAGTTAGCTGCCTGCCTTTTAAATATTCTCCCCATCAGCAAGTGATTACCTCTAAACCAATCTGTGTTCCGAAATGTTAATTGCAGCCAAAACAGCTGAATTGTACTATCATTAGCCAATGACATGCAACCACTGTACAATATATAAGGCCTTCATGTAGACCTAGGCCTCTTTCTTTGCTGTTGAGATGGACACTAGTGGGGTGAGGAGGGTAGGTCTGTAGCAGTAACCTTTACACAGAGCTGTGTGTAACACAGGCTGCAGCTACTGCTGCAGGTAGTAGACATAGACAGAGAGTGTGAATGCTTTGGAGGACAACAAGCTGTAGATGTATCTGTGTCAGCCATGTCAGCCATGTTGTAGAGGCAGTGCCAGGGTGAGGGTACCCTTTACTCTCCAATTAAGGCATGTGTTTAAGGTACGATGTTAGGCAACTATGTCAATAACAGAGTACTAGGTGACATATAGTACTGCTATATGGATATGTGAAGTGTCTCCCTACCTGCAGGCCTGTGACTTCATGCACTGAAAAGCAGTTATTTAATTTGCAATGTTTTGTGTGGATCCATTAATTGCTGTCTTCACAATAATGTAATTGAAATGCAGCACAACACTGGATTTGAACCCAGGACTGTGTGTGGCAAAATGCACTGCATGTATGTTATTTAACAGACTGAGCTACTAAGTCACTGCTACTTCAGGGTATTTGCAAGATATATGTGCACACATACAGGCTGTGACAAACATTTTCTACATCCATCAGTATGTGAATGGCTTTATATGGATGTATTTCTGCACCAGAGTCCCAGTTGAACATGTATTTTGCCATTAATTCCTTAGCAGGTGGCTTTCTACATGTTGCTGATCAAAAGGGCACATTTACCTGCTATCACAGGCCTCAGTTACATCCACTATCATGTCTTTGACTGTCTAGTGGTGCACTATTGCACCATAATCCAAGGTACACTCCCATTTTTTCATTACTTTTTATTCCACTATTCAAGAATAAAGAAGTTTACCACCATTTATGGAGAAATATTTATTCAAACACCGGAGTAAAAAAATAAAACAAGAGCATAGACAAGTAAGACTTCCAAAACAGTAAGCGCTTCGGGTTTTACCCTTCTTCAGATAACTTGGAGCTGGTACTGAAGCTTGTTTAAACTAATATTGACCTATCACAATTCAATATTGAACCCACCTTTTCTTTAGGGCGGGTTTAATTGGAATCATCTCATTAAGACCTGGATACCTATGTGCTGTCAATTCCGCTATTCATTTGGTTTCCTCACATTCTGTCCTATTCACTATATATCCCCCTCTGTTACCTTTTGTTATAAGTCTGATAACCATAAACTTAAAATAATGACCCTGGAACACTGAACAGTGGACTTGACTTGGTGAGCAGTTTACCTTCAGTGAGGTATCATTGTTTTTTGGACTGTTTGGATACTTTTTATTCCAGGTTGCGCAGTGCAGCTTGGTGCGCAGCTCTGCTGAAACACACCTAATGGCTATAATTGGCAATTATGTTTTGTTTAATCCACCTGTTTTGAGTAAGAGTTGCATGGCATGGAGGCTTAATGCAGTGTGCTACAAGTGTAATGGGCTTATGTTTGAAACATGGTAGAGATGTTTATTTTGTACAGTGTGACTTACAAGGTTAGAAACACATATACTCATTATAACTGTATTTAGCTGAGCTTAGTGAAGCTGCATAATGCATCACATTGCGGTGTACCATGCTAAAAAAAATAATGAAAAGAAAAAAGGGGAGATAGGAAAGTGGTGAAATGAGGGGCAAGCCAGGAAAAATATATTGAAAGGCAGGGAGGGATGTGCAGGAAGGGTGTAGGAAAGAACCATAGCTATCAATTTCTTGTACAGCAGCAACTGTACACTTTGACAGATTTGTAGATGAATTTGGATTCTCAACCCCCCAGAGAGAGGGGTAAGGACAACATAACTGCATTGTCAAGTCAGTTGGACTGAATTATGTCTGTCCAGTGGACACATGTGCAAAACGCAGAGCTATGTATGGGACAATATGTTTTTTTTGGGGGGGCAGGTTCCCATTTTTTTAAGGTGAGAATGGAATGTTGGGGAAAGGACATAGGTGCATGTGGGGGAGGTAAGTTGGGTAGGTGAGGATGCATTTGCAAACAGACAAGACAGCAGACAGGGGTGGTGTGTGACACATGAGGGGGTGAACACCTTGGACAGGGAGGGTGTTGTGGAATCTGAGTCCCATGTGCCTCCAGACGGCAGCAGCATGACTCATATCCCCAACCATGGGACCGTCAACACTGCTCCATCACTGCCCTGAGGGTTGCTGTGCTGGAGGCTGGGCACCAGAGCATGGCTGCCCCACCAGGGTGTCCAGCATGCCCTCAATTTGGCGCAGACATTGGTCATAGCCATGGTGCATTATCCTGTGCACCAAGACTGACAGGTTCACCCAGGTGACAACACCCCCTCTGGCACAACTCCCAGAGGGGGTTACCACTTGACACTGCAGGTGGTCCTGGGGCAACAGAGGGGGCACCACCAGTCTGGGTCCCAGATGTGCTGACACCCAGTGCCACATTTGATTGAGGCAAGGTAGGGGGATCAGTTGGAACAGACCTACCTTGACGTGCTGTGGTAAATGAGGTATAGCAATATGTTATGGTTAGTAATAACCAAACCATTGTTAGTATTAATGAAATAGCACATCATATTTATTCATCCAAATAAATATTCATGCATATTATGTGCAACACAACAGTAAGTAAAATAACAGTCAGTATGGTAACTGCATACCATTACAAAGTAAACCATACAGCCAACAAAACAGTTAGTTTAACAAATATGTTAATATTGCATCATAATAAAACACAACAATAATCATCCACATTTCCCAAAGTATGGTTAGTTTAACAAATTATGTTATTATTAAAGCATAATAGAATGTAACAATAATGAAACACAGTTTTATACAATATAGTTCAATTACCAATATATGTTAATATGCAATCATAATAATAACAGCAATAAATAAATAAAAATAAAGGGGAGGAGAGAGAGAAAAACATTGCATTACTGCCATTGCAGATTATACCCCTGAAAACACTGATATATATATATATATATATATATATATATATATATATATATATATATATATATATATATATGTGTATATATATATATATATATATATATATATATATATATATATATATATATATATATATATATATATATATATATATATATATATATACTGTACAGATGTGTAGTGTCAGTTTTGACTACAGTGACTACAATTCTTCTGTAGCTAATGTAGCACTTATATACCTCTCAAGCTGTTAGCATGGGTCAGTGTGGGCCAAGCAATAACAAATGCAGGTACAGCACTACGCAGAACACTTTCACATAATGTGGACTTATATAACTACCCATGTGTTCTGTAAAAGGATTTGGTAATACATTGCATTCCAGGTCATACTTTATCTGCTAATCATGTGACAGATGGATTAGGCTGGTTTATGCACATTACGAGAAAGTGTGACACTTGAGAGGCATGTTTGTGTACAGTAAGTAAACTAGACAGCCGTCATACCTTAGTTGACAGGCAATGGAGTAGAACCCAATACCTATGATTGCAGGGGGCTTCTGAAATTAATGTATTAATTGACTGTAGCAGCTTAGTACAGACATGCAAGAGATAGAGCCATTCTTGTGTTACACAGCTTTATTCATGACTCAGCAATGCTGATGAACACATTCTTGGTATTGATGTTAACATTCTTTGTAATCTACACACAATACCTGCTCATAGTATGGGCTGTCTCGCCCATATGTTTGTTGTGTTCCCGGTGAGAGAGAAAATAAACTTTAGTGCTACATACCTCTGGATTCGAACCCAGAACTGTGTGTTGCAAAATGTACTGCATACAAGGCATTTAACAAACTGAGCTACTGAGTCACTACTGACTATTGATTGACTGATACTTGTCTGGAGATCACCTGGAACTATACTATCAATTGTGCAATACAATTTATAGGAATTCCTCTGGCATTCTAGTACTATGACAGTGTTATACTTTATTGCAGTGGCAGTAGAATACACATGTATGGAATACAACCATACTGCATATATTAAAAAAGCTGTATTTTAGAATCAACACTGCTAGTGACCACATTTTATTGTTATTGGTTTGAAATATCTGTGAAGTCCACACACAATATCTCCCCATGGACTGGGCTACCTCACTCATATACCTTTACTACCTGCTGTCTGAGGAAGAGAGAGCATTATGTGAATGACATTGGCCTGGAGACAGCCTTAGACAGTACTATGAGTTATGCAATACAGTTTGCAGGACATTAGATTTGCTGACTACAGAAATTACAGTGTTACACTTGACTTCAGCAACCTTACCATAGACAGTCATTGCATACAGCTCTGCTGCAATGGTTTTGACAACATAATCCTGCTGAACAATATTTTGCTTAATGTTACTGTTATTGTTTTATTGAAATACAGTTCTTATAGTTCATTTATTGCACTACAGCTTTACAACTCTAATTACACATATATTGCACTACAGTTTTTCTTGTGTATACTTTATTGCAGTATATGCTTTACTCTTTCTTGCTTATTGCATTACAGTTACCATATTACCACTCTCACAGCACAACCTGGCCAGGTGCCCAGCATGGGACTCAACATTGTGAGCCCTCTCTGCTGCAGCTATAGGTTGAGAAGCACAGCATTATGCATACCAGTTTTGCAGACATTCGGCTTGCATATTTTTAAAACTGAGGTAAATATACTTACATATTTGTGGAGCATTCCCTGCCATTGACTCTTGGACCCAGGTGTCCAAGGTCCCCCCTTTCTCCTTTTCAGGTCATCATGGTGGTAACTAAACTGATCACCTGTGCAAGGGGTACCAGTAACACTGCTGAGTTCCCTGGCCAAATGGTCCCAGGCCTCCACCTTACACTCCAAGGCCTGGAATCCACCCTGCATCAGCTGGGGTTCATGTTTTTTTAACAAGGAGCCAGAACATGACTCTGGACTCCTGAATGCCCCACCACTGCACCCGAAAGTGCACATCTTCACCAACATCGCCAGCCATACCAATAATTGAATGAACTCCAATGATTATTGCAAAATTTCCACCTATTGGGGTTAATATAGACTGTTTTCCTACCCTTAAATGTCATTTAGTAACATTAAAAAAAGCAATGCGTTGCTTAGCAGTGCACAAACCAGCTAAGCAAAGCCAAGCAGTGCAAAAACTCACACAACCATGGTTTTAGCAAGGTTTAGCACTGCACAAACATTATTATCCGTTAGCATGTTTATGCACTGCTTAGCATGAATGAGCAGTGCTTAGCAGAGTGCAGCAGTGCCAAAGATCACAATAGTTTCATGAAATGAATTTAAAATATTACATTCCATTGCAGTCATATTCTGCCCCTTATGGACTCGAACCCAGGACCTATTGCACATAAGACCACAACTCTACCCATGTAGCTAGTTGAATATTATACAAGTTAGTATACCTTCACATATATTACTAGGCTACCTGTTATCATTGCTGAGCACTGTGCAGTGCCACGCAAATATGGTTAAACACAACTATAATTAATTAATTACATCCAGTTTCTATTTTTAGATGTCTGGCACATGTCAGCTGCCTATAATGTGAGCATAGCTTGACATTGCTGCACTCTGTGCTGCACCACTCAAACATGCGGTAATAAAAAAAATACAAGATAAATTACTAAAATCATAACGCATTACATAAATGACATATTATATAGCTGACACACTTCACAACTTTACAACAATGGTGGAAAGCATTACAGGGAGCCTCACACTCATCTGCAGCCATGGATAGCCATTACATCTACACTGATTCAATATCTATGTTCTTCAGCTATCCCTTGGCAGCACACCATCATTAATATGCATGGCACACTGCCAAGAGGGAATTGAGGCCGTATACATGGATACATTCCATGTAGGCTCTACATGATGCCTACACAGTTTTTATTAAATCCTGGGGAGAGTTCAAAATGTGTTGGATATTAACTATGAACAATATCTGCCATTATAAAAAGATTTAATTCAATACAGAAAATATATTTAAAGATGAAAACATTTAAAATTAAAGCAAATTTTGGTGCTGTGATAAAACTGACAAAATTCTATTCATGCAGTGCAAAAAAATTAGATCCAGAAATGCTGTATCAAAACTGAAGAAGTAGAACAGTGTGATGCTGCCTCTATGGTAACCATTATTTTGAAAAAATAAATTTAGTTGCTCCTCAGAAATTTGAGTGCATAATACAGAGGTTGTTAGTATTATATGAAATATAACATGATGCAAAAATGACTACAAGAAAGATGAAAAAAGGCAAAACACAGGACTGTATAGGTTCATAGGTTCATAGGTTCATACTAGGCTATCTGCCCTAGGGCATTTATAAGCCTAGCCAGAGTGTGTTTGGCTTTCGCCACCCATTTTAAATTAATTTTGCTATGCCCTTTTTCGAGGTTAGTATACTGTGCCTCTGTCTAACAGTGACACAGAAGTGATACCCGGGGTAAACCTATGATCTCCCATCCACTCATCAAGATTCCTCTTGAAGAGAGTCAATGAGGGACTCTGCCTAACCTGGACTGGGATTTTATTCCAGAGTGAAGGGAGCCTCTGGCTTATGAATCTGTCCCTCCAGCATGTCCTATTTATTTCAGTGCTGAGGTTCAAGTCTCTCGAGCTCGTAGCTCGATGGGATTTGGATTTTCTGAGGTGCAGCATGTCCATTAATTCCGGGTTGGATATGGCTTTATACGTCAGGCACAGATCACCTCTGAGCAGGTGGTATGCCACTGAGTAGAGCTGGAGTTTCTTTAACCAGGCAGCATATGGCATCTGTTTGAGCCCTTTGATCCTCTTGGTGAGGTACTTATGGGGTCTTTCCAGTTGCTGCAGGTGTCTGGTAAGGTACATCCCAAAAAGGGGCATTGTACTCAATTATGGGCCTGATGAGGGATGAGTAAAGAGGCACAATGACCTCCCCTGATCTAGATGTGAATCCCTTCATGATTAGGTGGGCTATATAAAATGTTTTTCTAACCACTTTGGCCACATGGTTGTCAAATGAGAGATTGCTATCAACTTGGGTCCCCAGGTCCCTAATTACTTCTTCTGTACTTAATGGATTACCACCTATGTGGTAATTTGTAGGCACTTTGTTTTTGCCAAAGGGGATGACTATACACTTTTTGGCGTTTAGCTTGAGGCCATGGCTCTGGCACCAGTTGTCTGTTTCTATGAGGCCCTTTTGGAGAATGCTTGTGTCGGCTGGAGAGTCGATTATGGCGCCCAGTTTGCAGTCATCTGCAAACTTGGTCAGCCACAGTCCTTCTGTATCAATTACCAACTGAATTTTCAAATGTTTATCTGATATTCTGGCTCCTATTTTATGCCAAATTTTACAAATGGCATAGATTTATCAATGGAAGTTACCTTAATCTATGTATGAGGCCATACTATCATCTTGAAAAAAGGAAGGCAAAGATGGTGCATACTACCTACATGGATTTGGCTATGCCATTTAATACAATACCCCACTCTGGTATAGTTGACAAACTCACCAAACTAGGCATAACCCCCCTACATGATTCACTGGATTGCAAGCTGGCTCACAGATAGGACACAGAAAGTCGGGACTGGTAAGACCACCACCACTAAGAGAATGGTCACCAGTGGGTACCTCAAGTTTCCATGCTGCAAACATTCATATTTAGAATCTACTTTTCAGAGGTAAAGGCTAATGTTAATGGTCTTTAGCTGACCAAGACTGAAGATGATTGCAAATTGGGAGCTATCATAGATATTCCCCATGGCACAAACATGTTACAAAAGAGTCTAATACAAACAAATGACTGGTGCTGAAGTCATTGATTAACACTCACTGTAAGAAATGCATTATAGTGTCTTTTGGGAAAAGGCCACCCAAGCTAATTATTCCATCAAGACACCACTAAAATCTGACCTGGTAGTCAGGGATCTGGGAACATATGTAGACAGTAATCTTGCCTTTGACCAACATGTGGTCAAGGCAGTAAGAAATTCATTCTATGTCACCCAACATTTAAGTAGGGACATGGCATCCAGATTCAAGAAAGTCATGCTGCCACTTTATCTGGCTCTTATCAAACCTATCATTGAGTATAATGCCACCTTTAGCATGTATCTGACCTGACATATGCAACAGTTGGAACACCCACACAGGTTCCTTACAAGGGGAATCCAGGGTATAAAGACAGTGTCCTGTATGGATTGCCTTAAACTCTATCTCCATACTCATTCTCCTACAGTTTACTGAGAGGAGCCGTATGCTAGGCATACAAGGCATCCTCAGATGTTATGGACCTTTCTCACATCCACAAAATGAACAGCATCAGAACCACAAGATCCAGGATTTAAATTTTGCTTACAACATAAACAGGACATGTTGGTGAGACAGATATGTGGATCCATGTGAAGCAGAGTCTATCCATCACCCTATTTAAGCATCACTCTGGGTATGTACTCTATGTCTCTGACAGGCACAGGCAGACAGTAACTATGTCCAAACTAACATACTGACGCAGGCAGACAATAACTATGTCCAAACTAACATACCCCTCGCATAACCATTAGTAACTTCCTAACATACTCCCTCCTAATAAATGTCCATGATATATAGGGACACAATTGAGTTAGTATGTATGGCTAGACTTATAAAGGCCCTGGTGGTCATTTGCCTTCTATATACCTATGAACCTATGATGGTGGTATTAGGGCAATATTTCTTTTAGATAATTATAAAATGTTGGAAATAATAAAAATCTTAAAATTCTGTTAAAATTAAATAATATGTTATTATTTTTCCAATATGGCTTTTACCCTAATATATTGATGATGAACACTATTAAGCTATTGCAGGTGAAAGTCTCATGTTTCAACAGAATTTGTCAAAATGTAAGGGGTCAAATATTATTCTGTACAATGCCCATATCTGATTTATTTTAAAAATATTATTCTGTACAATGTCCATAAGATATTTGATTTATTTAACAGGGAGTAAATGGTAAATAACTTTAGTAAGTGAAATATTATGATTCTCCAAATGGTTACATAAATTTTATTGAAAATATGTATTTGCAAATCCAAGCAAATAAAGAGTGAATAACTTTTTATCTGAGACCTTCAGTTTAATTAATGGAGTCAAGCAAAGGTACCTATTGTCACCCACACATTTTTTTCCTGGTAGTGGATTCTTTGCTTGAACTTTTTCACTAAAAGTTGATGAAAGCAGTGATAGATGCTATACATTTTTTGGAATTTGCTTCTGCAGATGATATCCTAATGATTTCTATGGATTATGCAAAAAGGAATATTTCCAAAATCTCAAATGAGACTTTGCAGATTATAGGATATAAAATCAATTAGTGACTGGCCATGAGACGAGAGGTATGAGTCTGGATCCCATTCCTGTGGTTCAGGAATTAAAATATTTAGGATTAAGATATAGATTTTCTGTTCTTTTAATGAATGAGACAAGTTGTTGCCTCTTTTAGAGAAGATGCAAAAGTTGTCAATTTTAGTTCTAAACTATTTCTACTTTTTGGGCATTGAATTTTTCTTTAAATTTCCAGTATTAAATGTATTTGTCATGAGTATGATACCTAATACCCCCACTAACATTAAGCTGGGACAATAAATAATGAGAGTTACTAAATATGGGAGCTATCCAAGGATACCACAAAAAGTGATGGTACAATCTAGAGATAGTAACTGGATTGCAATGTCAAATCTATAAGACTCTATTAAAGTTAAAAACTAAACCAAAAGGAGATGAAAAGGAACTGAATGAAAACTTGTAACAATCCAAAAGTTCGCTGGAAACACCAAATAAGGGCTCCGACACCAAGAAAAGTTGTTTGACTTTATTATAACAAAACACACCTGTTCTGTATTAAAGTTAACCAATTTCGTTTATTGACTGGCTCTCAGTATGGTTATTTTATGGTTACAAGATTACTCACAGTAACTAATAAAAAGCACATGATTGAATGTGACCTGATGAAAACTGTGTCAGTTTGCTGTATGATTCCCTATATTGGTTGGGGGGCAGGTAAAGTAATAAATATATGTGCATACTTATTGGCCTCATTGACAAATTGAGAATAAAATTATTTCATACCAGTAGAAATAGTCTTTCCTCATCTGAAAAGATTGGTGTAGAAAATCTTGTTAGGGCATAACAGACTAACTTTATCCTGTATAGACAAATATTTATTTGGAGTAGTTGATGGATCAATTAACAAAATAGATGTGCAAAAGGTATAAAATATTTGAATAAGAAAGATGCTTTAAAAGTAAAGTAGAAAAAGATAACATTGACTTGATATAAAAATTGGCATGTAAAATTAGTTCTTTGCTAGAAAAATTAATTACATGAAAAAAAAATGTAAATATGATGGAAAGACAATGGTATCCTAATTATGGAAAGTCAAGAAGAACGAGGCATTGCTTCATAATAGATTGATGCAAAAATGTATGAAATACACATTTCTCCATACAAACTATCACTACTATATTGAAATATTGCACTTCAATACTGGCATATGGAAAACAACCTGATATTTTATTTCATTGCTAGTGCATATGCTCCCAAGTATAGTAACAGTGAAGTTGTTTACAAGTTTTTTTTTTTTTTTGAGAAAGTATAGAAGGTACAAGTGGAGTTATTCCTGGAAGTTCTACTATTTGATCTCAGAGGGAATGCAATTTGTGAGTCCAGGATGAAAGTCATTTTTGGTTGAATGGATTTGAAATGACCTATTCTAAGTGAAAAGCATCAACATTACTGACATTTCAGAAAATGAATAGTACTTGCTATATGTAGAATACTAATATAATGCATGTGGGAAAGGAAGCAGTATTTGGGAGTTTGAAATTATTCTGTACAATGTCCATAAGATATTTGATTTATTTAACAGGGAGTATATGGTAAATAACTTTAGTAAGTGAAATATTATGATTCTCCAAATGGTTACATACATTTTATTGAAAATATGTATTTGCAAATCCAAGCAAATAAAGAGTGAATAACTTTTTATCTGAGACCTTCAGTTTAATTAATGGAGTCAAGCAAAGGTACCTATTGTCACCCACACATTTTTTTCCTGGTAGTGGATTCTTTGCTTGAACTTTTTCACTAGATCTTATATAAAAAGTTCATATTTTATGATAGGCTTAAAAATGCATCCATTTTAAAGTAGCTCTTACATGTCACTGTTTGTATTAGTTTAGTAAATGCAGTTTTAGTGAAAAAGTACAGTTGAGCTGTGTTCAGTAAATCAACATTTATTAGACACCTTGAGTAAACATTCACTTTTTATTGCAGTGTATTTTATAGCTAAATCAATCAATAAATGTCAGAAAATCAACATTTATTAGACACCTTGAGTAAACATTCACTTTTTATTGCAGTGTATTTTATAGCTAAATCAATCAATAAATGTCAGAAAAGTTTACAAAAAACATCTACAGTAAAACTGCCAGTAAATCTATGGTTTAAAGTTAAAAACGGTAAAATATAAATAGAAACAGTCTAAAAGTAAAATGTGTTCAAGAATTGTAAAATCCAATGTTATTACTAAAGGAATGTCTAATATGCACAGAAATAGACAAGTCAAGAAACAGAAGTGAGGTGTAGTGAATAGGGTTACAGAAATACCACTAATAATAATCTACAGTAAAACTGCCAGTAAATCTATGGTTTAAAGTTAAAAACGGTAAAATATAAATAGAAACAGTCTAAAAGTAAAATGTGTTCAAGAATTGTAAAATCCAATGTTATTACTAAAGGAATGTCTAATATGCACAGAAATAGACAAGTCAAGAAACAGAAGTGAGGTGTAGTGAATAGGGTTACAGAAATACCACTAATAATAATCTTTTATGTTCTGTTAACTTAACATTTAATTTAAACAGAATCCATATATGCTCCTCAAACAAAATAATGTATTAGAATAGATCTTATATAAAAAGTTCATATTTTATGATAGGCTTAAAAATGCATCCATTTTAAAGTAGCTCTTACATGTCACTGTTTGTATTAGTTTAGTAAATGCAGTTTTAGTGAAAAAGTACAGTTGAGCTGTGTTCAGTGAATGACCTTCAAGTCAAAGCACTGATAAAGGCAGATGTACAGAACTCTCAGGTTCTCTACAGAAAGTTTATGTCTAAGTGACCTTATAGAGATTGAAACAGACAGCTAAAAGACATTCACAGTTTAGCCCCCCTGGAGTAATAATAAGAAATCGTATTATTGAGTTGAATGGTACAAGGCCTGGAAATCAGGACTAAAGAGTGGATGTGCAGAACTACAGAAGAAAGATATAACACATGAACTTTGAAGACAGAAGTATTAGTATTGCAGTTCAAAATACAAAGTACATAGTATGCAGAGTTCAGTTCAGTTCTTTCAGTTCAGTCAGTGAGCACTATCAGTTGAGAGTGAATGTCTGACAGTCCAGTTATATATCCCTTTATCTATACTGCTATCTATACTACCTCCATAGTAATCAAGCATATACTTGATAACATTCTTGTTTTGCTATTTGTTTTATTAATAAATACTGCTAATCAACTATGAAAGACTTCTGAGGGACTTTTATGGTGAAAATGTGCAACACAATTTTAACAGTAAGATGTGGCACATTTGAGAACATACTTTCAATGATGCATACCTCTCAACTGTCCATATATTTGCAGAATGTTCAGATTTTTACCTCATATTTTTGTTGTGTTCCTCATACAATAAGTTGTTTTTTTCTGGCAAACCATTGAGGATTGCACTCACTAAATAATGGTAGATGTTTGAGTTGCAGACTTGATATCCTTCAGAAAATGCATGCTAACACACATTCTGGCATTCTAGCATCTTTTTAAGTTTATAAGAATAATATTAAAATTTGTTCCTATTTTTGGCTTTTTTCCTCCCATTATTTTATATTTTGTCTAGATTTCATGTGCTAATATGTTGTGAGGTATGCAGTGGTGGTCAAACAGGTTTGTGGGAAATAAAGTGCAATTAAAGTAATTCCCAGAACCCTGTAGCCACCTTGTAGTAAATCTACAGGCAACTAGCAGAGAGGACATTAAAAGTATTCTCTAAGAAAGAAGATAACATTACAAAGTATCAATGTAACATTGGAAAGGCAAGGGAATCTTTACAAGAGGAACTTTGAAGAAGTTGCGAGATAACTGGCCACCAAATCAACATTTATTAGACACCTTGAGTAAACATTCACTTTTTATTGCAGTGTATTTTATAGCTAAATCAATCAATAAATGTCAGAAAAGTTTACAAAAAACATCTACAGTAAAACTGCCAGTAAATCTATGGTTTAAAGTTAAAAACGGTAAAATATAAATAGAAACAGTCTAAAAGTAAAATGTGTTCAAGAATTGTAAAATCCAATGTTATTACTAAAGGAATGTCTAATATGCACAGAAATAGACAAGTCAAGAAACAGAAGTGAGGTGTAGTGAATAAGGTTACAGAAATACCACTAATAATAATCTTTTATGTTCTGTTAACTTAACATTTAATTTACAAGTATGAAAAATATTTACATGGAAATATATTCACAGGGCATTTATTACACCTGATAAACTAGTCAAATTCAATTCACTTGATAAATCCATTTGTTGGAGATATTCTTTAAACTGTAAAGCTGATTGGTCTCATATATTTTGTGATTGTATTAATATAAAAAAATTCTGGGAAGAAATTACTATTTTTCTCCAAGCTATATTCACAGATACCTTTATTTTAACCAAATCTTTAGTCCTCTTAAATGCTAGTGATACTACTGGAATGAATAAAAAAAATGTATACCTACTTTGGTCCATACTAGCTGTGGCAAGGAAATGTATAACTAGAAGTGAAAGTCTTCACAAGAACCTACTCTGGAAGAATTCTTGAGATTGATGGAAGAAACATCGACATTAGAAATCAAGGTAAAGGAATTGAGAATTTCACCTAAAACATTAACAAACAATCCTTGGGGAAAAATTTGAACTCTTATTGAGACATTAAAAATGAACCCTAAATAATTAATGTGTAACTTTTTACTTTATTAATTGAATATTATAAATTTTTGTTACTGATTTCATATATTTTATTATTTTTTTCCCTTCTTTGTTCAGGTCAATTGTGCATAATGTATATAAAGGTTTATAATACTTGTTTATTGATGATCGTATTGTTAAACATTATATTATTTGGAAAATAAAAAATTATTTGAAAAAAAAAGAAATACCACTAATAACCTGCCACAAAAATCAGAGTGTAAAGAATAACAATCTCTTCAGCTCATAATCTTAGTATAGTTTCAGATTTAAATAATATGCAAATTGTAGTAAACTGTAGTTTGCAGTCTTCAAAAATCAGTAAAAATGCTATAGCACATTCAATTTAGAATTTTCAGAGTTAAACTGCAGTATTGCAGATTTAGATCAGCTTAATGAAAATACAGTCAGTGTACAAAAATATACACATTTTATGACAAGACACTGAGAAAATATTTTTAGTATCTCAAGTTAATGTTAGTATAATTTCAGAAATAAATAATTATTGGAATGTAATTGATACTATATTGTTTTATTTCGTTTTCAGAAACCAGTACAAATATGTCACTGGTGGGGACTCTGAATGCAAGAATTGACCATGATCCTACAGGAACAGTTCAGTTTAATATAGCTAACACCAGTGTAAATGACACACAGACTTCTGAACAAGATAACAAATAAATGCTTAAAAAAATCAAGAAAATGTTACTAGTTCTATAGAAAATTATTTTCAGAATATTTATGAGAGTTGTGGCAGTTCAGCACCAAACCATATGATTTATTTGACATCATTTAAATTAGATCATTGTTTAGAGGGAAATAATATGGAATAATATACGGACTAATTCAAGTGAATCCATTTCATTTTACTAACAGAGCCTTACCAGAGTAGCCAAGTACTGTTATCATGTTGTTTGGATTTGAAAGGTTAGTGGTAATAGTAGTCAGCAGTAAGCCTTTAGAGATGACATTTTAAAATAAAAATAATCACCCTGGGAAAAAAGGTATTCGTAAAATTCATGTTGCACCCTCAGTGTAACAGAACCATACTAGGTGTGGACATATTGTTAGGATTAGGCGTTTTTTTTTTCATTTTCAATAATAATATTTTGTGGAGAAATAAAGATGCTACAGTATGTACAGTAGTACAAGCAGAAGACATTTGTAAATAAATGCTTACAATAGATTGTGCAGATGATGCATGGGATTTAAATGATCAGTTACTACTGGAATAACCAGAATCATGGGCTAAAGATAAGATAGATTTTAGTTTAGTCGTCACAACTGAATTAAGGGAAGACTATCCCAAAACAAGTTACCACCTTATAATAAGTAGTATGCCATTCCCAAAGAAGCAATAATAGTCATAAATGTATTACAGACTGTGAGAAAAAGGTATCATAGTAAAAGGGTCATGTTCATCAGACTCACCCATGTGGACAGTATGAAAAAAATGACAGTTTCAGGCAAGTACTAGATTTAAAGGAAAACTCCACCTTCTCCTACAGTTTAACTCAACTCTTAGTCTAGTTATCTCTACAATATGATTCCAGCATTGCATAGGTACCAGAAACCTGCTTGTACTTTCTAAATCATTCATTTCCTTGCCTTGGAATCAAAGGAAAGGAAAGATCACCCACTTTTTCACATAATTTGCAGGCAAATTTTTCTACACCTGCATGACATACCACAGACAGAAAAATTTGCAACCAGCTACTGATGATAATCTTATAAGGGTAATTAGTCCAGCTGCTGTAAAAAAGACAGAGGGGTAACTTTTTTCCACTGTATTTATTGCAGACAAGAGAACTTACCATTTTCACAGCTTCTTCCAATATAGCCATGCCTTTCATAGCAAAACAGATCAAATAGATCAGTTAATGGCTCAAAGGTAGTTGTCTCCTCTTTGGGCAAATTTACATAAGCAGCATCACGGTATTAAAATGCTAAGATTTAAACTTTAAATGTCTGTTGTTTATACTGCTTTACATTTTAAGATGACTTAAATGTGGTACCAAAGATGTCTGTGATATTTTGAAATAAAGTCAGAAAATATATTTTTTTGCAATTCTTGTAAAATATCAGCACATTTACCAAAGTGTAGGGGGAAGTGACTGTCAATTTACCTTGCACTACAAAAATATACTTTTTACAAAAGCCTGCAGTTTAGCTACTTTTTTGGTTGCAGCTATATAATTTACTGTAAAATAAGCTGTGAGACACACATAAATGAGGGTCATTCAAGAAATAAAAAAACAGTCCTGTTTCAGAAGATATATAAGATGACAGTGAATGGCACTAATCCCATTATATGTCAATGTCATGGGAATACACAACTACTTCCTTATGTCTAGCATGACTCATATAAAGCAGACTTGAAGTGGATTATGGGAAAGAAAAAGGCTTGATGAAAACAAGATCAGGTTGATATGACAAGCCCCATTGGCAGCCATTTTGCCGAAAATATTACAATTCTATACCAAGCAATCAGAGTGATTTTGATGTGTCAAAAATAGCTCAGAAAACAAAGATACAGTAGAGTGAAAAAAGTTTTTTTAGTTCTAAACTGGAGTTTTCCTTTAAGACTAATACATAAATACACCACTCTGGTAGCACATATTTACTTTATTGGTAGCACATGTTTACTTTATTGCTTGCCTTTATATTTTGCTTATTTTTCTTTTATTGTATTTCACATATTATACTACTTTGTTAGTGGGCCAGATTTACGAAGGCTTGCACGAAGTGTAAGAACAGTGTAAGATGGCAGACAGGCAATATGTCTGCCGAGAGATTCAGCAATAGCCGGCAGGGGCGTGCATGAGAGCTTCTAAAGCTACTCTTGCACGGACAGTGTTATGGTATGCAAATTACCTAATTTGCTGCTGAAAGCTATGCAAATGAGGTAAATTTGCGATCCAGAAACCACTAACCTGTCCATGTAAGAGTAGTGTTATCTACAGAAATGTACTCCGTTGGTAACGGAGTACCGTTCTGCAAATAGCTAAACGGAGCTATGACAGCTCCAAATAAAGGATGCATCTAGTTGAGTAAGCATGCCAATGGCCAAATATAAGGCCATTGGCATTTGCAAATGTTGTAAATCCATAAAATCCAATGTTATTTTTTTTCCCGATCGCCGATGTTTAAGCGTAGCGCAGCGTCACGCAAACATGCTGCACTTTAAATAAAATGAAAAAAAGGGAAAAATAGCCACAAATGTGCATTTACACTAAAAAGCTTGTTCTGCCATGCAGGTGAATGGCAGGCTGCAAACAACATGGCCACTGAGTAGTGGTTGCTAAGGGGGTGGAAGCTCAGTGTGAGAGATGTAACCAAGCATTAGTAGGCAATCCTATGCAAATGATGATAAGGATAGTGAATCCCAATTTTCCCCGGCATGTGAGCCATGTCCCCATAGTGTAAGTGTAGGAGTAGAGTAGTAGTCAAGTAGAAGATAGGTGACATCATGAGGGGGTATGTCTGAAGGACTGTAAGGTGACTGGAGCACAGTGGCTTGTGTTTGCCCTGAGTTGCTCAGGATTGCAAGAGGCGTGTTTACAGTGGTGGTGGCTGAAAACAAGAAACCAAAGGTGTACGCCATGGATATATCTGAAATTTCTTGCAAACGGGCACACAGCATGTGCGCACGTGTGGGCGCGTGTGCGCTCTTGTGCGTGCCTGTGTGCTTGTTTGCGTGCCACTGCCCCTTGTGGAAACAGAAAGGAAATAGGAAGGAAGAGAAGTAGTAGGAAGTTAACCAAGGAGAACTAGCAAAGCTGCCAGGTGAAATATATCACAATCAGCCAATTACACAGGCAGTTGACTAGCCAATGAGCAATCCTATGCAAATGATGATAAGGATAGTGAATCCCAATTTTCCCCGGCATGTGAGCCATGTCCCCATAGTGTAAGTGTAGGAGTAGAGTAGTAGTCAAGTAGAAGATAGGTGACATCATGAGGGGTATGTCTGAAGGACTGTAAGGTGACTGGAGCACAGTGGCTTGTGTTTGCCCTGAGTTGCTCAGGATTGCAAGAGGCGTGTTTACAGTGGTGGTGGCTGAAAACAAGAAACCAAAGGTGTACGCCATGGATATATCTGAAATTTCTTGCAAACGGGCACACAGCATGTGCTGCAAGACGCTGCAGCTCTTGTGTGTGCCTGTGTGCTTGTTTGCGTGCCACTGCCCCTTGTGGAAACAGAAAGGAAATAGGAAGGAAGAGAAGTAGTAGGAAGTTAACCAAGGAGAACTAGCAAAGCTGCCAGGTGAAATATATCACAATCAGCCAATTACACAGGCAGTCGACTAGCCCAGCCCAGCAATTTAAACTCTGCAAACAGCAGTCTAACCTGTTTTTTCTGAAGAACTCTGCAACACTGCAGTACAGAAAGAGTGAAAACTCAAAAAGCTTAAGGCTGGCAAAATGATAGGGGCTGCCATTGCTATTATAAACCAACATGTGCAAGGTGCTGAGGGTGGTGGTGTTGTGAATGTTGCTGAGCAACCCACAGTGAGGAGACAGAGAAGAGTGTACAGACCCAGGGTAACCTACCAGGGGCTACATGAGCTGGAGATAGTGGAGCGCTATAGAATGGACAGAGACCTCCTACAGAAAATTGTTGAGCTGTGCTGGCCATGCCTCACACACAGAACCAATAGAGGGGAACCCATCCCAGTGGATACCAAGGTATGTGTTGGCCTATGAATACTAGCTACAGGTACCTTCCAGAGACCAACTGGTGATATGATGGGAGTTTCACAGGCATCAGCATCCAGGGTACTGCACCAGTTCCTGGATGCCATGTCAGCACATGTCGGTGAGCATGTATATGTCCCCAATTCCAGTGAGGCATTGGCCAGCAATATGCGTCTTTTCCACCAAATAGCGGAATACCCTGAGGTGGTGGGTGCAATAGACTGCACGGACATACACATCAAAGCACCACCAGGTGAGCAGTGTAGTGTCTACATCAACTGCAAGGGCTTGTCTTCCATCAACTGCCAGGTCGTGTGCGATGCCCAGGGCATAATAATGAATGTATGTGCTGGCTGCCCTGGAAGCTATCATAATTCCCACATCTGGCATCTGATGCAGCTGTACCAGAGATTTGCCAATGAGGACATCCCTGACGGTCACCTAGTGGGGGATACTGGATACACACTGTAGCCATGGCTGATGACACCCATCAGAAATGCACACACACCTGAAAAAGAACTCCATAATGAGGCACATGCACAAACAAGAAACATTATTGAGCGTGTGTTTGAGATGCTCAAGTCATGGTTCTGGTGCCTGGACACATCTGGTGGAGCCTTGCAGTACTCACCAACTACATGTACCCAGATTGTCATGGTATGTGCCATGCTACACAATATGATCCTGCGAAAACAGCTGCAGCAGGAACAGCATGGGGCAGGGCCAAACAGCCCCCCACCATTGCCAAGGCCTGCATAGGCACAGCGTGACTCGGAGGAGGAACAACCTGAGCCTGCCCCAGTAGGCAGAAGGAGGCGTGCCCAGTATGCCCTGGCCTTGGCAAAGAGGCAATGCATAGCACATACACTGACTCAGTATGAACCCTGGAAATGACACCTCTCTCTGACTCGCACATACAATAAAAGGGATGCCTAACTTGACACTACCTGTTTTCAAACATGTATAGGGAGTGTACTATGTGCATCCGACATAGACAGCCCTGCAGCACCACCTGAGGCATCATTGCCCTGTATTAAGCAATATAAAGCAGTGTTAAGCACATTTTACCACTATTTAGCATATTTAAGCACAATTGCGTGGAGCTGCACGCCGCGCAAACTAGCGCAACATCATGCAACATTGGGCAACGTTGGGCAAAGTCAGGCAAAGTCTGCTAAACACGCTCACACCTGCTTCACTGTTCCTTAACCAGTCAGGTCTGCCCAGCAAGAAAATAAAAAGCAGTGACAGGGCTCGAACTCAGGGTACTGTGCACTATAGTCACAGTACTGAACCACTAAGCCATTACAGCATTTCAATGGCACAGACAGAGCAGGGCAATTGTAGACTAACACAAACACAAACAAATGCTGTATCATGCCCTCTGAACTTCCTCCCAGGCCTATGCAGACAGATAACACCAGGCCAGGCAGTGTGATGTGGGTTGGGTAGGCTATGAAGTCACAAACTAATACACATGAAATTGGAAGCTAAGTTCTGTAGTACAGTAGTATGCCTCAAGCCAGTACAATAGGCAACAGTACAGACTGAAATGGAGTACCTGACATAGCAGTTCAGGCCTAGCAAATGTGTATAAGTGTCAGGTGAACACCTCATCCAACGTACACCCACAGTAACAATCAGGTGTGCCCCCTGGGTAGAAATGTACAAATAATAGCTGTCCCCCTGTATGTATAAATGTTGATAAGTCTACGCAAATCGACTCCTGGAAGCCCTGCAGGCACAGTGTGTTTCCTGCTGATGTACAGCACAAAGGTGAGCCCTGAAGTAAAAAACAACTTGATTTTTCACACACATATAGTATATATGTCCATACTTTGCATGCTCACACACTTCAACAAATTTAGCAAATCTCAGTCAGCAACATACTGAATGTTCATACTGGGCATGCTCACACACAAATAAACGAAGCAAATGTCAGTCAACAACATACTGAAAGGTCATACTGGGCATGCTCACACACTTAGGTCATGTCTGAGTACAGCAGTGGGCCAACCATATCTGGCAGTTGCAGTTCTTACCCCAGAAACTTGTCAGTATTCACCAATCCTGCCTTGCGCACACAGTTATATGAAAACAGACCCATATAATATATTGGACTCCTGTCATAATCAAACTATGTACTACAAGTACCGAATTTGTTCAGAGAAAGTGAAAAATCAAAGAAGACCAATAAATCTCCGATCAGTATCATCAATAAACAATGAGCACTCCTAACATCATCCAATCCATGTTCTGGCAAAAATATTGTCAAAGAGTCCATAGAGAACCATGAAGCTTTCTTCGCAATGTCATATATATCAATGTAAACACATATATGTTCTGAGTCAGTGCGAACTGTAAATGAATACATGTACATGACTGAAACCGCCAACATCTTGTCAGACAGGTTCATACATATTTACCCCCTTCTCACTGACAAAAGGGCCCATTATCATACCTGGAGACTGTGAAAACCCAGAAATCACATATACAATGGTTAAACAGCACTTTCCAAACCTAAAAACACGGTGTCTATGGGATGACATGGCTTCCCTAGCTGTGTCATATGTGAACTCCAAAACAAACAGACCCTGCACCTGAACAGTCTGTTGAGACTCACCCTCTGTACAGGATATGAAACTGTTGAATGCGTTATAGCAGCATTTGGCACACTCCACAAGTGTTGGTGCACAACAGACCATATGAACTATTGTCTTATAAGCCTATTAAGCCTGATCTGCAAGGCCATAGAGTCCATCATGATGGAACTCATAAACAGAGCTATTGTGAGCCTACAAACACCGAACCCTACCAATTTCGGTTTGGTTAGAGGCAGATCATGGTTCCCAAACCTGCTAGACTGTTTTCAAGGCAGTCACCCAGGACATACATCAATGAAATGAGCTACACACTTCCCACATAGACCTTGGAAAGGCGTCTTGCAACATCCCAGACACATGTCGTATCCACAAAATCAACAACCAGTGCATAAATATGTATGCCATCTGATGGATTGCCAACTGGGGCACAGATAGATCCCACAAGGTAAGAATTGTGGTCTCCTGTTCGAGCTAGTAACAACTGCTGTCCCCCATGGCTCAGTCCTGGGACCCCTCCTATCTGGTGTATACTTTTCAAAAATACAGTCAAACACGCAAGGGCTATGTTTAACAAAGTTTGTGGATGACTGCAAAAAAGTTGTCATAATCGATGTGTGGGACAACAGAGACATCCTTAAAAATGGTCTCAGTCAGACATATGTGGTGTAAAAATTATGCCCTCGAGCTACAGTCATACAAATACCACATAGGTGCCAACACCCTAAATATGGAGGTGATAATAAGGGATCTGTGGACATGTGGATAGTCATCTCTACTTCCAGAAACATATTCACAAAGTGGTTAGAAAATCATGCTATGTGTTCCCACAAACTGCCAAGGACTTTGCATGTAGGTCAAAGGAGGTTCCCTCTACTCATCAGTCATCAGACCCATCAGAGAGTACCACAACACACTTGCGATGAATCTGACTAGGCACCTTCAGCAGCTGGAAAGACCAATGAAGTACCACAACAAGAGGATTACTGGCCTCAAACAGTTTCCCCATGCAACCAGACTGAATTTAACTCAATCTGTACTCTGTTGCATACTGTCTACTCAGGAGATCTCTGCCCAACAGACAGGTCTATGTCCAATGCAGAACTGACGTACATGCGCTATCTGAAGTAAACACAAGCTCACTGTACCACATGCTCTAGGGATATCATCATCACAACATTAAATAGAACATGTTGGAGGGATACATGACTAACTCACAGACTTCCCTTGCTTTGGAACAGGCTCCCAACTGACATTAAGCCGAGATCCTCACTGACACTCTTCCAGAGGAGCCTTGATGAGTGTATGTGAAACTGAACTGTCACACCATGGATCACTTCATCAGCTCTACTACACAGAGGCCTAGGGAACTAACTCCATGGGTGGTGATAGCTGCACACTCTGGCCATAATAATGTATGCCTTCAGGCAGATAGCCTATCACCTACCTATGTACCTATATATATATGTAGGGGGAACACAGTATAATAAGCCAAAGATGGATGGGCAGAGATGTGTGTAAGATGGTGACCATAACAGTGAGCCTTCCAGGACTGTCCCACCCAGCACACATCCCAATGGCATGAAAGACATGAGGTGCACATCTCTCCCACTGTACATAACAGCCACCAGTATCTGTAAGCATTACAGTGTATGTGGTCCATGTGCCTGCTGTACAACATGACTGTACAATGAAGTACACATTTACTATCTGTAGACTTGTGCCTGTCACATAGGTCCATAGGTATGTAGTAGACTATCTCCATGAAGGCATATATTAACCTACGCAAGTTGTGCAGCTTTCACCACACCATTGGGTAGTTTCCCAAGGCCTAGTTCTAATAGTTAGTACCCTAAGCCCTTTCTAGTGGGGCTGCTGATGTGATGCCTGGCATGAACTGTCTGTTTCCCATCCACTCATCAAGGCTCCAATTGAAGAGTGTCAGCGAGGGGTTCTGTCTGATGTACATTGGGACTCTGTTCCACAGTAAGGCAAGTGTCTGGGATGGTACTCTATCCCACCAGCATGTTGTATTCATCATTCTGATGAGGTTCATATCCCTGGAATATGTAGGGTGACTCAATGTTGTTATGTGTAGATGGAGCATGTTCAACAGTTATGTGATGGACATGGCTCTGTATGTTAGGCAGTGTGCCTCTGAGTAGGCGGTACGCAACGAAGAACAGATTTAGTTTTACCAGTTGTGTTGCATAACACAACTGTTTGAGTCCAGTAATCCTCTTGGTGAGGTACCTATGTGGTCTCTACATCTGCTGGATATGTTAAGTCGAGTTCATCCAAAATGGTGCACTGTACTCAATGATGGATCTGATGATGTAAGAGTAGAGTGCCAACACTACCTCTTTGGATCCTGATGCAAACCCTTTGTTGATTAGGTGGGCCACATAGGATCTCCCAATCACTTTGGCAACATGGTTGTCAAAGGAAAGATGACTATCTACTTGAGTCCCCAGATCCCTTATCACCTTGTCATTGTTAAGGGGGTAACACCCATGTGGTAGTCTGTGGGTATTTTCTTTTCAACAAAGAGGATCAATATGCATTCCTCCACAGTGAGCTTGAGGCCATGATTCTGACACCACACATCTGTCTCATAGAGTCCCTTCTGGAGAATATGTCTGTCTTCCGGGGAATCTATTATGGCAAACACTGTACAGTTCCCAGGAAACGTAGTCAACCACAACTCTCCTGTGTTGGCATGTACATTTGAGAAGTCTATACCAAACAGGAGGGACCCCAGGACTGAACCCTGGGGGACAGCAGTCGTTACCAGTGTAGAGTCTGACATGTAGCCAGAAACTCGTAATGTGTGGGATCTATCTGTGAGCCTGTTTGCAATCCATCTTGTGATGTATGGATTCATGGCCAGGTTGGTGAGCTCATCTATGATACCTGACTGGGGAATGGTGTCAAAGGCCTTAGCGAGGTATAGGTAGGCTGTGTCTAGCTCATTTCAATCATCCGTAGCCTGGGTAACTGTCAAAGAAATCCTCCCAGTTCTAGAGGTGTGGTCTGCATTTGACAAAGCCAAACTGTGTGTGCTCAACTGTGTGAAGGTTCCTAATCTTTGTATTGTTGACTTCCATTATGATTGGCTCCATTGCCTTGCAGAACACACTTGTCAAACTCATAGAGCATGAATGCCAAGGGGTTTTCGTGGCCCCACCCCTGTGGATTGTGAAGAATGTTGCTGTGCAACATTCTATGGGTACATATCCTGTAGAGAGCATGTAGAGAGAGGTGTAGGTATCCTTGATGAATATGGATACATCCTCACCCTATGTGCCATGATTCAGGTTCTGATGCTGGAAGGTATGGAATGAGTAGTATCCTGGTAGTGCTGGTGTGCTGTCTGGAGCCTTGAACTAGGTTACCGATACTGCACAGATATCAATATTCTCCATAATGAGAAGTGCCTTGAGTGTGTGCATTTGGAAGCTGAGACTTCTGGCAATGAGTAGCATTTAGCTCACTTAGTGGTTATTTGTGTTGGTTATGGGGTTTGGTTTGTCTTACGTGACCGGTGTTCCACACCTGACATCAGCACCTCAATGGTCCCATCTGACCATAAGCTAATTACCCTACATATCCACATTCTGGACCCACACCCCCATTAAGGAAACCATGTTAAAAAATGTCTCCAAAGCCAACTTCATGCTTCTTAAGACAGAAGTGCTGAACTGCAGGACACCCATGCAGATGGACAATACAGTTACGACTACTGAATCCTTCACAATTGCACTTCATAAGCACTTACATGACTGCATGCATCATGCTATCCCAAACAGAACCAAGACGCTAACCTCCAAGAAAATGAAGCCAATCTGGTGCTCCCCTGCCATAAACAAACTGCACAACAGAAGGAAAATACTGTCAAAAGAGGGTAAAATTCCATGAGGGGAGGAGCTCCATGGTCCACATCAGTAAGAAACTGTGATCCATGATAAAATCTTACAAACCTAGTTATGAAAACAAAATTGACACTGATTCTAAAGACAACCACAAAGCATTCTATAGCTATGTCAAGAATCTCAATGGCAACACTCAGATCTGCTCTGAGTTACAGCACAATGGCACTACATTTACAGACCCAACTGATATTGCCAACATCCTGGCAGATAGGATCAGTGCTAACTTTACCCCCCTCTCACCCATGAAAGAGCATATCTCTATAACGGAAGACTGCAAAGTTGCTGTCATCATGGCTGCACAGGTTTAAAACACTCTCCAAAGCCAGGAACACAGCATCCATGGGACCAGATAACATCCCAGGCTGTGTTCTACACAAACTACAGAATGAACAGGCACCACACCTATGTACCATGTTCAGTCATAGCCTCACCTCTGGCTTTGTCCCTGCTGAATGGCGCACAGCGATGGTTATCCCACTACACAAGGGGGGAGCCACCATGGACCCCATTAACTAGAGGCCCATCAGCCTAATGAGCCTGCTCTGCAAGGCTATGGAATGTATCATCATATAACTTATAAAAAAAGACATTGGTAATCTCCAAACTCTGGACCACAACCATGTTGGGTTTGTAAAAGGCAGATCATGTCCCCTAAACCTGATAGACGTCATTGAAGCAGTCACCAGAACCGTAGACAAGGGTAAGGTGGTTCACACAACCTATGTAGATCTTGCCACGGCTTTCAACACCATCCCCCACTCTGGAATTATAGATAAACCCACTAAACTAGGTATAAATCGCTATGTCACAAGATGGAATGCCAACTGTCTAACTGACAGAACACACACTGTGAAAGTAGTAGACTCCAAGTACAACATTAGACCAGAGACAAGTGCAGTACCACAGTGTTCAGTCCTGGGTCCTGTCCTGTCTGGTATCTACTTCCCTGAAGTAAACTTTAACATGGAAGGTCTGTGGCTAATGAAGTTTCCAGATGACTGCAAACTAGGAGCCATAATCAAAACTACTGAAGATGTGGACATCCTACAAAATGGCCTCACTGAGACCGATGCCTGGTGTCAAAGCCATGATCTCAAGCTCAATGCCAAAAAGTGCATTGTCATCTCCTTTGGTAAAAACTCTGTAGCCATGAACTACAACATAGGCGGTAGTATACTTAACACTGAAAGTGTAATAAGAGACCTTGGGTCACAGGTGGACAGTGGACACACCTGTGATAATCACATCCCCGCAGTAGTCCGGAAATTCTTCTACATGGCACACCTCATCACAAAAGGTGTCTCATGCAGAATAGAAGAGGACATTGTTCCCCTCTACTCATCACTCACTAGATCCATAATAGAGTACAATGCCCCTTTTGCTTTGTACCTCACAAGACATCTACAACTGGAAAACCTGCAGAAATACCTCACAAATAGCATTAGCGGCCTGAAATACATGCCATACACAGACCGTCTCAAAATGCTACAGCTGTACTCTCTCGCATATCGCCAACTCAGAGGTGATCTCTGCCTAACATACAAAGCTATGTCAAACACACAGCTGTTGGACATGCTCCACTTAAAACACTCACAATCCCTCTGAACTTTGGCCCTAAAACCCAGAGTGAAATACAAAAGGAAGTGGTGTATCCATTTACCTTATGGATACCCACACCTTCAGGTTAGTGGCACAGCATGAGGCCTTGGAGACCATGCAAGTGCAACTAACATTGGGCAAAGCTGCTTATCAGATTGTAGCCTGCTGCAGATCACCTACCTTGTCTCAGGAACCTCACTCAGTATTCCTGAGAACAGTGGGAAATATAAAGGTCCTACCAAACACCATTATATGAGGAGATTACAACTACCAAAACACTGACTGGGAGAATTACTCGTGTACAATGTCCTTTGCCCAATGCATCCCAGAGTTAAAAATTCAAACGCTCTGGAACAGCTGGTTACCACGCCCACTAGAGGTGATAACATACTGGACCTGATCATCACCAACATGGGGTACCAGTGTTCCACAACAGAGATAAATCCCTCGCTGGTAATATCAGATCATAAAGTAATCACACTGGACATCCACATCACGCCCCCCACACAGTCAAGGAAACCACTGTGAAGAAAGTTTCTAAAGCAAACAACACACTTCTCAAGACCAAAGTGGAAAGTTCAAAAGCACCCTTGCTATAGGATAATGCTATACAATCTGCAGAATCATTTACAAGTGCATTCTATGAGCATCTACAGGGATGCATGGATCGAGACATGCCATATAAAACCATGATGCACTCCTCCAAAAATAGGAAACCAATCTGGTGGTTGTCGCACATAAATAAGCTATACAACAGAAGGAGGGAACGAACACATGATAGAGCAAACTTTACATAAGGAAAGGCATCACTGATCATTATTAGGAAGAAACAATGATCGCTCATAAAATAATCCAAGGCCAGTTTCTAAAGACAAATTGCCAAGGAATGTAAGAATAACAGCCTCAAAGCCTTCATGAGCTATACCAAACATTTGGGTGGCAACTCTCAAAAATGCTGTCAGCTACTGCAAAATGGAAAAAAGATACACTGAACCAACTTACATTGCCCACATCCTGGGGGATAAGTTCAGTGCAAACTCCCACCCACATCACCCCCAAAAGCGCCTGTGTCCATCCCAGAAGAATGCAAAGCACCAGACTTCATGGACATGCAGGTAAAAACAGCCCTCTCCAAAGCTAAGAAAACAGCATCAATGGGACTGGATGGTGTCCCAGGCTGCGACTTACCCCAGCCCCAAAAGGAACTACACCCTCACCTACATTCACTGTCCAGACTCAACCTTAACACAGGCTATGTACCCAAGGAATGGCATACAGCAACAGTCATCCAGCTCCACAAAGGGGGTGCCACAACAGAACCAGGAAATCATTGCCCTATAGGCCTACTCAGCCTGGTCTGCAAAGCTATGGAGCAAATTATCATTGAAATCAAAACAGAGACAATGGGGACCTCCAGACACTGGACTCTACCCAACTTGGCTTTGTTAAAGGTAGATCCTGTCTCCTAAACCTAGTTGACTCATTTGAAACAGTTACCAAGGACATAGATGGAGGTTAAAGTAGTCCACACAGCCCACCTGGACCTCACTGAGGTCTTTTGAAACTATTCCCCACTCTGGCATCATGGACAAGCTTACCAGCTTGGACGTTAACAGCTATGTCACAGGATGGGTGGCCAACTGACTCACAGATCAAACACACATGGTCAGAGTTGCGTGTGTCATATTTGACTCTAAACCAGTCACAAATGGCATCCCACAGGTATTGGTCCTGGGACCCCACCTGTTCAGTAGATACTGCTCAGAGGTACAGGCAAGCATGGGAGGAGTATGGCTGAACAAGTTGGCAGATGACAGATAACTGTGGTCCATAATCGACTCCACGGCTGACACAGACATCCTACAGAAGGGTTTTACAGAGACAGATACCTGGTGTCAAAACAATGCCCTCAAGCAGAATGCCAAAGAATGCATAGTCATCCCCTTTGGATAAAACAAAGTGCACACAAATTGCCACATAGGTAGTAATCCAGTATGTAAGGAGAATGTAATTATGGCCCTGGAGACCCAGGTAGATAGTGAACTCTCCTTTGATGATCACATTGCCAAAGTGTCTACAAATACCTTCTATGTAGCCCACCTAATGTCACCTAATGTAACCCACTTTGTCTAGTCTGATGATGTCACCATCCTACAAATATACCTGTGGAAAGGAGAGCTTCCAGTAATGTGTATAGCATGTCGTGTAAATGCATACTGCTCTAGTATTATGAGGCACTTAAGTAGGGGTTTGAATCTTGCACTTTATGACTGTGTGTATCTCCTTGTAGAGGAGCAACCTTTTTGGTGACAACTACACCTTAAAAGTGGTATACTTATCTTTGTCAAGTCTGATGATGTCATCATCCTACAAATATACCTGTGGAAAGGAGAACTTCCAGCAATGTGTATAGCGTGAGTAAGAGATGACAGCGCAATAGCAATCCAGCGATATACCAATGCAATTGAAGTAAAATGCAATTGAAGTAAAATCCAATAGTATGCCAATGCAGATGAAATAAATCCAGGTAAAATAAGGAATCCAAGTTTACTGAAAAGTAAGGTAAGCGCTTTCATCTGTGAGACCAGCCTTCTTCAGACAACCATTACAATAAAAGAAAAAGATTTATAATGTCTGCAGAGTCCTTGGTGTATGTAGTTATAAAACCTATATTGCCATATCTATTTGTATTAGACTGTGTGTTTGATCATTCCATGTTAAAGGATGTTTCCCCTTCTTGTGAATCTGAAACAATTGTACTAGTATTTGCCAATAAGGGCTGAGAAAACCCTGTATTTCTCTGATGTACTACTTCAAAGAGAATGCTGTCCACAAATTGTTTGGGATAATCCCTGCTTAAAAACATATCACTAATGTATCGACAAAATTTCCATAAAACAATACTCTATCTATTATAGACCTTAAGTTTTAAAATGCTTGCAATAGAAATTGAGTCATTCAGACTAAGTTTATAGTATTAGAACAAGTACGACCATCTCCAAGAAAAGGTCCATGGAAAGTGATTTTACAATCCAAAGAATATTGGTGGCAGGTTCTTTTAAATGCCACACAGTTTCCAGGTCTGAATGACTTAATTTCTATTGCAAGCATTTTAAAACTTAAGGTCTATAATAGATAGAGTATTGTTTTATGGAAATGTTGTATAGTATCTGTTTTTAACATGGTTTTATATAGGTATCACACATATATATATTTATTATGACATATGTAAACATGTATTTTAAACAAATATTTAAAACATACATTTAGATATGTACACTTATAACCATTTTATATTTAATACAATGCAACTGTTAACTATTGAGTAATTAATTGGATAATTGATTGTAATTAGTGAATACAGATCACTATATAAGATGTTTCTTTTATTGTAATGGTTGTCTGAAGAAGGCTGGTCTCACAGCCGAAAGCGCTTACCTTACTTTTCAATAAACTTGGATTCCTTATTTTACCTGGATTTATTTCATCTGCATTGGCATACTATTGGATTTTACTTCAATTGCATTTTACTTCATTTGCATTGGTATATTGCTAGATTGCTATTGCGCTGCCATCTCTTACTCAGTTTGTTAGTTGTTGGCTTTGTTTTTCTTTCTCAGTTTATTATGACAACTGGTAGCACGCAAGAAGCAGTTTCGATGGTTACTAGAGCTGAATGTGAATTACTTCAGCACTCAGCAACAAATTTAACACAACTCATACAGCAACTGTCTGGGAACATTATTAACGCAGGAGAAATGCAGCCAGTCCGCCCTATACGGAATAGAGCTGATAGTGGCAACAGTATGGACAGTATTCCACCAGGGCTTTCTCAATGTGTATAGCATGTTGTGTAAATGCATACTGCTCTAGTATCCTAAAGTAGTTAGGTAGGGGTTTGAATTCTGCACTTGACAACTGTATGACAGTGTGTGTGTGTGTATCTTCTTGTAAAGGAGCAACCTTTTTGGAGACAACTATAACACCTTAAAAGTGGTATACTTATCTTTGTCAAGTCTGATGATGTCACCATCCTACAAATATACCTGTGGAAAGGAGAACTCCCAATAATGTGTATAGCACGTTGTGTAAATGCATACTGCTCTAGTATCATGAGATAGTTAGTAGGGGTTTGAATCCTGCACTTGGTGAGTGTGTTTGTTCTCTATATGTGTGACACAGTTGGTCACTGTGTTGTGGGTTTTGCTTTTACTACTGTATGACATATCACAATGACAAAAGTATGTGCACTGCACATCAGGTAGCTGTGTGGCAAATACATATACGTACATGTGACCTCAATTATTTCAGAGGTGGGAACCCTGCTTTCTCCATGAACACATCTGTTATCTTTGCCAGAGTGTGCTGTCGCTTTCCAGACCTTAGGTCACATCTGTATGCTTGTGACAATCCCAGCCACTGCAGTGATCCCTGGCCTAGGTCATCCGTGTCACTCACACTAATTACGGTTTCTATTGAATAGTGTGAGTGAGGGTTTATGCCTGAGGTATATTTCAGACCAGTTAAAATGCAGCAAAGTCTGTCAATGATGGCTATTCATTATAGGTGTACAACAACCTTTGTGGATATGCATGCAGACCCCTTATTGCTTATGTGATTCACCGAGGGATTTCAAAATACCTTTGGAAATGTGATTACCAAAGGAGAGATGGTGTAACACTTGGCTGTATGTACACATCGGTACCTTTCAACATGTTGGGGGCTACTACCTATGTGGTACTGTGGGGATACTATGTTTTGTAAAGGTGGATGACCATGCTTTAGTTGGCTTATAGCTTTATAGCATGGGTTTGACAACAGGTATCTGTCTGTATGATACCCTTGTGGAGGATGTGTGTCATCTAGAGAATGCATTATAGGCCACAGTATGCATTCCCAGATGTGGACGGACATATCCCTACTGTGTTTGCTTGTACCTAAGTGAGCTATATGGCAATCAGGAGTGGTCCCAGGAATGGGTGCAGGTGAACACCACCGGTTACTGGTATAGTATAGTTCCTGAAGGGTACTAATGTTACTGTGTGTCCTACATCTGTGTGTCAGTTGTCAAGACATCATCTAATGATTGTTTATGGTCAGGCTGTAAAGGTTATGTATACTACCAGAATGCAAACCAATGACAGATAGTAATGGTATCACCCACAGCACAGTGTCAAACCATGTCATACACACGTGTACCCAAGTTCCAAAATGTATGTAGTGCAATGCATACTGGCCACCAATAGAAAGTATGGAGTGTTGACACTGTGTAATACAGGGCATGTCACCCTGCCCATGTGTCCACTATGCACGTACATGCAGACAGTGCACCTCCACCATGTTTACAAATGTACACCTGCAAACCTGTGCTGCACACATCCCACACATACTGTCCACTCTCTAACACATGCTGCCAATACTACACACATCAGCCAAGTGGCACGTGGGCGGACAATACACTATTGGGATTAACAATGGTGTAAACAATACTACATTGACAATCATAGCTTTAATGCATCATGCCTCCTCAGCTACACCTTCAGGGATAACATTACACTTTACTGCTGACAACATGCTGACATTGCTATACTGCCATAAAGTCACCCTGTGCATCAGCACCATGTAGGCTTGTTCCTGCATCAATGTTACAGATGACAGGAGGTGGCACAGGTTTCATCATATGCACAGGGTGTGTTGTTGGTTTGCCAGAGGCCTACATTGAGCCATACAATCGACATGTGTGTGTGTGTGTGTGTGTGTGTGTGTGTGTGTGTGTGTGTGTGTGTGTGTGTGTGTGTGTGTGTGTGTGTGTGTGAGGGCCAAGAGTACTGGTATGGGCTAATGTTGATGTAATGTGTGTGGGTATGTGTGTGTGTGTGTGTGTGTGTGTGTGTGTGTGTGTGTGTGTGTGTGTGTGTGTGTGTGTGTGTGTGTGTGTGTGTGTCTGCATGCACACAGTTCCACCATGTGGCTGCCATATACGGGGATTTGTGGGACAGCCACAGACTATACCTGCCAGGCTTTACAGATCACCGTCTCTGGCCACGGATATGGTACCTGTGCCTGGCAGGCATGCTACTGACAGTATCAGGTACTGAGCCAGACTGAGTACTATCCTCAAAGGTAGACATATGTACACTGAACCCAGGTCCCTGCTGGGACTGTCCAGAGCCACATGCACGTGGTCTTCTAGGATGGTCTATGGACAGCCCACCCCCAAAATTGCTGGGGCTGGTACTGGCACTACGGGAATGGCTGTGACTTGAGGGACGTCTGTGGCGACTGCCAGCTGCTGATGTTGCCAGCATACTTCCATGTCGACGTCTCACCCATCCCACACTGTCCTGACATATGGGCATGACATTGCGGAGGACATCTAATGTCTCACCCCAACATCTATCCATGACCTCAGTGTAATTACGGATGACACCTGCTAGGTTACGGA
The DNA here is from genome assembly GCF_019279795.1 of Protopterus annectens. NCBI lineage: Eukaryota > Metazoa > Chordata > Ceratodontiformes > Protopteridae > Protopterus > Protopterus annectens. The sequence continues at coordinate 668,507,761 of NC_056730.1, read as the reverse complement.
TACTGTCATTTAAAGCTGTGTTATGTGCCCTCTGTGCTCTTAGTCCCTGTCTGGTGTACCCTTCCATACGTGTCTGTGCCTCCATGACAGCCTGGAACATGCCTGAGGTTGTAAGACCTGCAGCACGTCTGCAAGGGGCATGATGACCAGCAGTGCTCCGACGAAAACCCCTGGACATCTGCCTATGTGGTACCATTCCAGACCTCTGAGTATGGCTGCTGTGTCCAGATGTATTTGCCATAGGTACCACACTGTCCTGGCCATTGCCAACTGTAGACTGTCTCTCAGCTAAGGGCATTGGTGATGAGGGATGTACTGGCAGTATGACTGTGTGCATGGATCGGGTGGACAGCTGTGTACTGTCGATTGGTGGCCCAATGACAGACCCTGGCAAACATGCCTGTGCCTCAACACACCTATCCTCATTATCACTATTTGTGTCAGTGACATCAGGTTCACTGCTGCAGTGAACCAGCCCAACCTCAGCAACTGTGAGAGGAAGACAGGAAACACACTTTACGACCTGTACATGATATCAGAACACATGAACAAATGCACACGTGCACACATGCACACATGCACACATGAACACATGCACACATGCACACATGAACACATGCACACATGCACACATGAACACATGCACACATGAACACATGAACACATGCACACATGCACACATGAACATGTGAACACATGCACACATGCACACATGAACACATGAACGCATGCACACATGAACACATGAACACATGCACACATGCACACATGAACACATGCACACATGAACACATGCATACATGAACACATGAACACATGCACACATGAACACATGAACACATGCACATGCACACATGCACACATGCACACACACACACACACACACACACACACACACACACACACACACACACACACACACACCACCAGCAATCCAGAACATACCCAATAGTGGTTGATGATGGGGTACAGTATCACAAGACAAACAGTCATATCACACGTGTCAGCATGTAGGACATGTGTTGCTCAACAGCATGCAGTGTGAGTGTAGATAGTCCTTGCTAATAACAGCATACATGGCTTTGATGCATGTGTGTTGTTGTTCAGTGATTGGCCTCACCCTGAAACGCAATGTGTACATGGACACAATATTGCTGTGCAAGTATTACAAGCTCTTCAATGTGCTGTGCACCATCACTCACAGGTATACATACCATGGCTGGATGTTTATCTGTGTGTCACATAGATATCCGTTACTGATTAGAGTGTCTGTGTCTTTAGCAAATAATTGTGGACACAGGTTTAGCTCATGCATGCTATGTATACACACAGGATGAGTGGTGCTTGTATACCTGATGGAATACCATTGCTCAACATAGCCATTGTACAGTAGTTATGGTGAGTGTAGAACATATTGTGGACATGCCAGTGCCAGCCATGACATGGCATGCTACAACACAGCTGCAACATTAAACATCACACATACCCAATATGTGTCATGTGACCTATACACTCAATAGCATTACAAGATGTATATGTGTCACTTTGTGCAAATGGTGATTGCTATGCATATTGTGTATAGGTGCATATGTTTGCACACACACAACATTGAGGTGTATAGCAATGAATGCTATGTGTAGTACTATGGTTACTGTAACTGGATGGCATGTTGTACCATGAGCCATCATCATGGAGCATCATGTGGTCACTCAAGGCTACTCATGTGTGCCAGACTGGCACCTATCATGCTGTACCTGAACCGCAGTACCATGGCTACATTCATCATTTCACAGCCAGTTGTTACATGGGTTTGTAAGGTGCCCAATAGGGAGCATTGCCTAACATGAATGTGTTGTGTGTTGAAGAGTGTCGCACTGCCCCATGATAGGCCTCTACCCCTCAGGTATATTATGTGTGCTGTGTGGATGACATTTGGGATACTGGAGTGTGACCTTACAGTGTGTGTCTGAATACGCCATGTGTAGCATATTAACATGTACTGCATATGACGGAGTTGTGTATATCATGTGCATGTGTATCAACTGCCTATCCAATATCCACTATAGTGTAGCCACAATTGTTTGGGAAGCTCTGTGTATTGCATGTGTTTGAGGCAGCCACTCACATTACTGAGATGTGCATAGTCTCACAGCAAACATGCACAGCATGCATTATGCGTAGGTGTGTTACATGTGTACATGGCCTACACCTCACCTATGACATGCACATTTTATGTGCAATATTAAATGTAGAACACACTCACCAGCATGGGTCTGCTGCCTTTCTGTCACACCAGAGGGACCTACAAGGATATGAAACAGTTTGTCAGTGGCAACAACTGTGGCATAGCTACTGTGGGTTTGCAATCTTACAGTAGCACAATGGTTGACAGTCACAGGCCTACACATCATGCTCCAAATTATCAGTACTGAACAACGCCAGGCTCCACATCTTCTAACTACACAGTACACATCTTACATATGCATGATCTAACAATAGCGGTAACAGTAGTCTACAGATATGCCATCTTACCTGCACGCTCCATGTGAACTTGCTGGGGGGCTCTGGCCTCCATGATGATACATGTGTGCTGTTGTTGTTGTTGGCTGGGAGCCCCCAGGGTCAGGAGCAGCTCCTCCACTCTGGTGAGGGGGGAATGGATGGCAACCCCACCACCTGTGGCAAGCTGTTGCCTACAGACATCAGATGCACGCTGCCGGACATGTCTAAGTAAATCACTGTAGTTATGTCGTACCTGCTCATATGTCCAGTTATGCATGCCTATGTCATTTATCCTACGGACAACATCTTGCCACAGTGCAGTCCACTCATGCTGGTCCTGGCTGGTTCTTGAAAATAGCAGGGTGTTGTGTTGGATGAGACAGGTGGTTAATATCTCATCCTCTGCATGACTATAGGCAGGATTGTAATGGTGGGCCATGACCCTGGAAGACAATGAAACAATATGTGTGAGCAAGTCATGTGGCACACTTAACATTCTACAGTACAGATATCACTGAACTGCCATAAATAGCAAACTATTGTCTGTCAGAGGATACACACTTTCAATACCACATATCAGTGCTCAACCCACAACTGCCTGACAGTGCCTGACACGCTCTATATATTAAAACATTTTCTGCACAGCAACAAAGAGAAACCACTATGTAAGACTATGCAACAGTACATGGCACACTGTATGCGGCACAATGCACCACCTAGCCACAGGAGGTATATATCAAGCTAATGCATAATGAAATATGTAATCCATTGCAATGATTGTAAAGTCCAGTTACAGTATTACCAGTATACCACACTAGTTGTTGATGGAAAATCCCTGCCTACAATATGTGCACATTCGTGAATATAGGTGGCATACTACTGTACTAGACTATACATGTTGATAGTTACACACTTATATCCTGTAACACATATGACCGAGGGCATGTTACAGGCATACCCACACACATCAGACATACATACAGGACACAGAGGTATGGCAACCCAGATGAGCTTTATGTGCGTACCATACAGTACTGTGTGTCAGTACTTACAAACCCTTATGCCTGAGGTATGTAATCTGTGAGGACTACAGGGAACACACAAAACAGTGTTTCCAAGCAATGTGGACATACACCATATTGTGCTGTTTAGGCCTGCAGCTTCAAGTAATATGGTTCATAAAGGGGTTTGATTCACCAGCAGTACCAATCAATGAGCATACATGTACTGCTTTATCCTCCAATGGCACACCCCAGTTAACACAAAGGGACTACATCAGACCATATGCCATACTGATTTTTCTGGCTAGCAATAGCATACACATCTTTTGCTGGGATCAGAGCTAGGATGCATAATACCATGACAGAAACAGTTTCCCACTAAGCTATCCCACATATACACAACTGTGACACATTCACCAACACATTCACCATCACACTCAGTCAATCTCACATAGCAATAATTGTAACAAGTACATGTGGGTGTGTATTGATTCATAGGTAGGTAATAGGCTATTGGCCCTAGGGCCTATAGAAGCCTAGCCAGACAGTACCCTGGCCTTTGACACCCAAGTAATTTAATTTCATGTGTCCCTGTCAAGCAGAGCCACAGAGGTGATTCCCGGGGTGTATTTCCTATCTCCCATCCAATCATCAAGACTATTCATGATGAGTGCTACTGAGGAGCTTTGTTTGCTATTGATAGGTAGTTTGTTCCAGAGTATGGGATGTCTCTGAAATAGGAATCAATCCCTCCAGCATGTTCTGTTTATTGAGGTGACAAGGTTTAGGTCCCTAGAGTGTGTAGTTTGTAGGGATTGTGATCTGTTTACGTGGAGCATGTCCAACAGCTCTGGGTTTGACATAGCTTTGTATGTTAGGCAGAGGTCACCTCTGGGTTGCCGGTATGTGACATAGTCTAGCTGTGGTTTTGTGAGACGGTCTGCATAGGGCATCTGTTTGAGGACAGTATTACTCTTTGTGAGGTATGTCTGTGGCCTTTCCAGTTGCTGTAGATGTCTTGTGAGATACATACCAGAAGGGGCATTGTACTCTATAATGGGTTTTGTGAGTGATGAGTAGAGGGGAACACTGACCTCTTTTTCCCTGGATGACACAGCTTTTGTGATGAGGAGTGCTATGTAGACAGATTACATGACTAGTGTGGCACTGTGATTATCAAGGGGGAGACTACTGTCCACCTGTGTCCCATGGTCTCTTATCACACTTTCGGTGTTAAGTCGACTACCACCTATGTGGTAGTTCATGGGTACAGAGTTTTTAGCAAAAGGGATGCCAATGAATTTCCGACATTGAGCTTGAGGCCATGGCTTTGTCACCAGGCATCTGTCGCAGTAAATATGACTATGTCTCTCTCCCTCTCTCTCTCTCTCTCTCTCTCTCTCTATATATATATATATATTTTTTTTTATATATATATATATATATATATATATATATATATATATAAATATATATATACACATACATATAAACATCCATTGGTGTGCATATAGATATACATATAGGCACATATACAGTACATCTTTCATGGTGGGACTATCAATTATGTGAAGTATGTGAGGTATACAGTTATGTAATGATATTGCACAGTCTTGTGCCAAATGCATTGAAGGTGTTCTCAGCCCATGTGACCTTAGCAGGCCTCACTGGCTGCAACACTGCAAACCTAACAAATCACACCCACAGCGTTTAACCACCACATGTCATATACCAGCACTGTATGCTGTCTTGTTTGCCACACACTACTACCTACATACATATATGCACATAACAACCTTCACCAACATATATATGACCTCCCTTCAGAAACAGTTGCAGTATGTCCCTTGCTCTATGCACATGTACAGATGCTAATATATGTGACACAGATATATCTCTCCGTATGTGTCTGCCATACAAACACAAGGTCCACATTGTTGTAAGTCCCTGGACCTCATGGCTGACCTGTTGGGCCTTGCTGCAACATGAACAGGTGTCACGTGTGAGCACACAGTAATATTAGAGGGCGTATGCATAGCTGCAAATGCTAGATTAGCATACTAGCCTGGTACAGCAGTTGCCAATGCTAAGCTACACGTTGATATGACTATCATGCATGTGTTACTCTGTCACATCCATGGTTATATAGCTGTATGCATTACTCCCCCAAACAGCCATTGTCCACACTACTGTACAGACCACAGATAACATGGTTCAGATGTTTGACATTTAATGCTGAGCTACATATATCACAGTTATGTCCCACTGCACACAGCTACACACTGACCTGTCCATGGCAGTAGTTATGCAGGGCATCTGTGCATAGATAAGTACTGCTGCCACATATTGTTGTTTCAAAGTATGCAGAGTAGTCTTGAAATACATCTACTACATGCCAGTAAATACATATCTGTTACATACCTTTCCTTTGTATGTGTATGTAGTTTTCAGTTTGGTGTGACTTTGGCTTTTTTTTTGTTTTGTTTTTTCCCCCTGGGGTGGGTGGGGGCGTGTCTCTCTCTCTCTGTCTCTGTCTCTCTCTCTCTCTCTCTCTCTTGCTCAGCATCTGCAATGGGATGATTGCATGTGTGGCCAGCAAGTACAGCCTGCTTTTATAGGTATCTGCACATGTGCATGTGATGGCCTCTGCACCAATTGGTGGCCACCATTTGGTAATTGCATGCAGCCTGCTGTGTGGTAATTGTAGTACTCACTGTCATAGCAACCCGATGCTATAAATTGCTATGTCAGGTAGGTGTAGCCCTTTCAGCTTTCCAAAGTGGGGCCCATGCTTGTTTGCTGTGGACACCGTTGTGTAAGTCAGAAGGTTAGTATAGTTCTTATATCTGAAGCTAGGGGTGTAGCCAGTGATTTAAATGTTGTACTCAGACCTGAATGTTGCCACTTCCACTACACAGTTGTCAGTGTAGAATTGTACTCACCCCTACAAATGCCAACACAAGATACATGGGAGTATGTAGTTTCTTTTCTACTTATACAATTAACTGCCATACAAAAGTAGTTATTGAGATGTATTAATTTGGCACATGAACTGTTTGTGAACTGCTATACTGTGAATATTAATTTACTCACTTTTGAACAGTTTGTACTTTTTTAGTGTTGACATTAGCACAGGCTGCTCAAGGAAACTGGACAAATTTCAGTACTGAGTATGCCTACCTACATCCTTGGTGGACCCTGAACACACAGGTATATTGTACATTTGGGTAGGGGTGCAGAAGGACAGAGAGCATTATGTATGTGTGAACTTTATCTAGCTGGATCTAAAGGGTTGCTGTGTACCTGTTAGTTTACCAAGGCAAGTAGTCTGTCTGCGTAGCTCCCAACTGTGGACCTATCCAGATGGTAGCCAGAGGTTAGCCTGTTATTCTTTGTCTGTGCACCACACCTGTCTTTTCAGCACTGGAATAATGGCATTGTCACAGTTGGTTGCTACCAGTACATGGCTACATCCCTTGGTATTTCATTGTTGTACTCCTACATAAGGGTATGCTTCTGGAACTCCTTACAAAGCTATTTGAACAGTGTGTAATAGCAGAATAGCTGATATGCCTGTGTGTTTCTGCCTCTGCCAGATCTCTCAAACACTCAGGTGCATATTTTAACAGACTCAGGAAAAAGTAGGTAGAAGTGAGGTACACCTTTACAATATTAGAGACATTAAGTTGAGACTTTGAGAGAACCAAAGCATATGGATTAATACACATTTCCTGAAGTACAATCAGTGTCTAACTCTTACTTATTGTCATTATTCATTAAGTGTAATTCCCCACCTTTCTGCCTAACGTCAGTACCTTTCAGAGGGTTTCAGAGGGACACAGCTAAAACCTCTCTCGAAATCAGGGACATGCCTGAAAATTAGTCACAGTTGGGAAGCATGTCCTCTGCCCTAATCAGATATGCTAGTGTTTGTCCTGCTATGATACTGTGTGGGGGTTGTCAAGTGCTGCTGTAACATTATTTCCTGCTAGAATGGCTGGTTCTCTTTTCACAGTCATGTAATGCAATTCCACAAGAACTGCTGGTAAAGATCCACAGAACAGGATTTGTGTTATGGCATTCCTATTTGTCCTTTACATTCTCTCATTCTGATGCATGATATATTTATTTCAGCACCAATTTGTTGTATGTTTACCATGGCTTAGTGGTACTTCATGCAGTCTAGTGTGTACAAGGTCCAGGGTTTGAGGCTGACAGATGTGTTTTATTTTGCTGCTGAGCAGAACAAGGGCCCTGACATACAGAGTGACTAAGGCACTTTTAAACAGTTGTAAGCGGGTTTGCGCGGGTTTGCGAGATAATTAGCTAAGTGCACACAAGCGCACACAGGGGCACACTTGCGCAAACCCGCTAACTACTGCTTAAAAGTGCTTACTCCCTCTAACCCCCAAGCTCATTTCTTTGAAAGAAAAAAAAATGGGGAGATAGGAAAGTGGTGAAAATGGGGCACAAAGAGGGGAAGACAGTAGGGAAAACAGCTCGGGATGTGCAGGACAGGTGTAGGGAAGGCCCATAGTTGCCCATTTCTTTAACAGCAACAACTGTGCATATGCAGTAAATTTGGAGGGAAATATGAAACCTTCAACCTCTGTGAGAGGGGTGAGGACAACAAAGTATGTTGTACTGCCAATTAAATATCAGTTTATGTGTCCAGCGGACATGTGTGCAAAATGGGCAGCTATGTATGGGGTGTAATTTTTTTGGGGGAGCAGATTGCCCTTTTTTTTTTTTCAGGTGAGAGTGGAATGTGGGGTAGGGGAAGTAGGTATATTTGGGGAGGTAGGTTGGGGAGGTTAACAGACAAGACAAGCAAGATGCATACGGGGCGGAATATGACACATGTGGTGGGTGAACACCATTGACAGGGAAGGATGTTTGGAAATTGCAAGCCCATGAGCCCACAGATGGCAACAGTGGAACTGAGATCCCTACCCATGGGCAGTCACCACTGTACCTTCACAGCCCAGAGGGTGGCAGTGCTGGGGGCTGCGTAGGAGGGGCAGGCTCACCCATGAGTCACGCCACTCATGCCTCAAGCTGGCGTAGACGATCAACGACTGAATGCTCAATCTCCCTACGCACCACAGCCCGGACTGTTCGGAGGGTGATAGGTGGCCCTCTTCCACCAACGCTTGCACAGGGGGGGTGAGCCCCATCCCCTGAAGGTGGCACAGGGCCAACAGAGGAGGAGGTCCCAGGCTGGGCACCGGACCTGCTGGTGCCAGGTGCCATCGCCAGCTGAGGTGGAACAGGTGGGTCCGCTGGGACCGGCCTTCCCATATGTTCTATGTTTAGGAGGATTTAATGAAAATATGGGTTAGTAACAGTCAACAGCATTTCCAATTAATTATAACAGCATGCAGAAGTATTCCCATTAACCCAACACACCAGAGTTCCAACAGTTGAACAGCAAGCTTGACACATGCATATATGGGACAACAGTGGACATTACAACAGCATGCAGGTTTAATTGATGACAACAGGCCACCAATATTGTGGTATTTGAACAGGGCACATGCGTGGAAATAAATGCAGATATTTATAAACCAATAGGACATATGTCCCAACAAATGTTTTGAAATTAGACATACCCACTGAGGTGTAGAATTGCATTTTTTATGCACATACAGTAGGGTGGAAAATGATAGCTCCATTAACAACTTATATATCCTTCTAGTTTACACTACATTCCTATTGACTGCAGTTATATGTCCCCTACATGTATTATTACACTACACAATTGTCCTTAGATCGTGAAATGGGTTTTGCTAGATCTTTATATACATGGGCTGTATCTGACATACAAACTGTCCGGCATGCAGATGTTACTGCTACATATTTTGTGACTTGTTCAGACACACTACTGCTGAGATGGTACACTGGCAGCTCTGCTTTCATATACTTATCTAGATATGTTTAGGTGAAATTATCAGTTATATGTTAACAGCTCCCTACATTTCTGCCAGCACAATGACATTTCTGGGGAACACAATACCAAGCTACTCATTTGCCAGATTAACCTGTACATGCTGGGCATGAACCAACAGTTGAGGACTGTGAATATGCTTAAAAGCTACTGGCACTCCCTTCATCCACTTTATATGGGCCTACCCAACTGTGTGTTAACAGCGCTTAATACAACAGTACAATTTCTATAATGCAAGGGTACAACAACATATCAAAGAAAATGACACAGACACACTCCAGGAATTATACCTTTATTAAAGACTTAAAACACTTTTCTAGAGGCTCTCTCATTTATTTTATATGACAGTACATGCAGACTAATTATTAGAGAATTATTATACCTTTATTTATTGTGTTTAAACACTTTTTTTCAGGCTCTCTCATTTATTTTACATAACAGTACAAGCAGAATACTTACTAACCTGCCTGGTGGTGCAGCCTTAGCAGCCTATCTGCATAGGCTTGCTGATTTGCAGCACGGACACCTGTGGCTGTGAAGTAATTGAAGTGATATTGAGACATACCTATCCATAGTATACACTAGAATAGCAATTCTTACATACTTAATTCCATGGCTACTTACTCAGTAGTGGGGCATTTGTCATCCCACGGGCCTCCTGGATCCACTGGTCCAGTTGATCTGCCTTGCATCTTTTCAGGTCTGCATGGTGGTGTCTGACCTGATCACCAGTCCAAGGGATGCCTGTGGCACTGGTGAGTTCATGAGCCAGACCGTCTCAGGCTTCCACTTTGTATTGGGTGTCCTGGTACTGGCCCTGCAGGAGTCTATCCTCATGATTGTGGACAAGGAGCCAAACCATTACTTTTGACTCCTCAATGCCCCAATGTTGTGCTCAAAAACAAGACCCCTCTCCAGCACCGGCCACTGCTGCCTGCAGATGGGAGCTACAATCAGTTACGGCTAGTATTCCCGCCTATGGAGCTTTAATATGCATCATTTCCTGCGCTTACTTGTGATTGGCCAGTTTTGAAAAAACACAGCTGAAGGTACACCTGCTTAGCAATGGGTAAACTTACATTGATATGTATGTGTGTGTTGAAAGTGCATACTTATGAAAAGTTGTCATGGCTTAGTGGTTCAGTACTGTGATTATGGTGCACAGTATCCCGGGTTCGAGGCCTGTCATTGCTTTTTATTTCACTACTGGCCAGACCGGCTAGGAGGTGTGTCTATGTTTTACCGACTTTGCTTAACTTTGCCCGATGTTGCTCTACGTTGCCCGATGTTGCTCTACGTTGCTCTACTTTGCCCAACGTTGCCCGATGTTGCACTGGTTAGCGCGGTGCACAGCTGCGCGCAAACATGTTATGTTTGCGCTAGTTGGCATGATGCGCAGCTCTGCACAATGCTATTGCGCTAGTTAAAGCAGTGCTAAGCTATGAGAAGTTATACTGAAGTGTGCTTAATACTGGTAAACTTTGCTTAGCAGTGCTTCACATTGCTTAAGATACATTACTTATGCATTCATCAGTATGCATAACCATTTCACTTTCTTATATATATAAAAAAATTGTTCACTACTACATAGACCATTTCAATGCTTTTTACTAAAATTTCATTAGTAAATGTCAGGAATTCTTTTCATATACAGATTTCCAACAGAAAATAAAAAGGGGAGTGGTGGGACTCGAACCGGGAATGCCTCCTCTTAGTGCGAAGGTTCTACCACTACGCTATTGCTATTTTGCTTAATTTGCATATAAGTTTCTTATTATCCTCTTTGATGTCTTGACTGCTAACTGTAGCTAAGCAATGGGCAAACATGCACAAATACGGGCAGCTATATCGGGAATAATAAAAAAAAAATAGTTTTACATTTTATTATTGTACTGGGGTTTAAAATGTGGGGGAGTGTAGTGTTGGGTATTTACACATTTGAGCGGACTCACTCATGTCAGTTGACATTTCTCTATTGTGAGACTTGCAGGGGTGTGGAATTTTGGACTGCTCGGCAGTCCGACACGCCCCCTACACTTGCGCATGTTCCGTGTTAGTCTTTGAGTTGAGGCAGAGCACTCTCATTAATATGCATGGCACGCAGCCGTCTTACTCTTACACTGGCGTTTCTGTGTAAGACTCCTCTACTTTTACATGGAGGATTTGTGAATCCTGGGGATTGTCTTAATATTTGTTACCATTGTTCAGTTTTTTTTTTTTTATTTTGTTTAATGGGTACCGTGGAGCTTTTCTCCCCAGCCCTCACCTGAAAATGGGCTCATACCCATTCAGACTTTCCCGGTAAACAAATGTCCAATAAAATAAATAAATAAATTAAATGTTTTGCCTGGTACATTAGAAATGACTGTCAAACTAGACCACTCAAAATAAATGGTTTCCAGTTATAGATCTGGCAAACTGATTTGTTGCTATAGTTCTGTTTTTTTTTTCAAACAATGACACCATTGTTAAAGCCATTAAATTAGGGTAATAAAGTATTGTAAAACATAAATAATATCTTGATACATGCTAAAGCAGAAAAAGAACATTTACATATATTATATGATGTATTATTAGCATAACAAAATGCAAAATTTGAAGTCAATGTTAAATCTTTGACAGTGACAGTATAGCCACACATTTGGATCCCATGCAAGGAAAGAGTGCAATGTAGTTTACATTACAGAAAAAAAATCTCTACATACTTGTAAAGGACAAACAATATAAAGCTCCAGGATCAGATCAGTTCAATTTCAGCAGCAATTATGTATACGTAAATAGTTCAAAACTGTATACAATTCATACAAGATTTGCAGTTTACACAGACAGCACACCAGAACCACAGACTCACTGATGAAGTTATCAGAACATGTCAGCTCAGAAAGCTAAATTAAAAACAGTATTGTATGTTATTAAACAGTATGGAAGAAATCAGTTGAATGTTATTAGTGACATTTCTTATATTGTAACAGCTCTTATTATTTATCTGGAGATTTGGGCTACAAGACAACTTGTAAACAGTAAAGGAAAACCCCTGCAGCATGAAAAGGAATTGAAAGATTTTAATGATAGGCTGGAAGAAAAGAAACATATGAAGCTGTGTGCAGAAACAGAGAACATTGAACAAAAGAAATTCCTTTGTATAAATGACAGTCTGAGGGTCATAAATGAAAAGTAATTGTAGATACAGGGTCAGAAAATTCAACAATTAAGATTAATTTAATAAAGGTATAAGTAATGCAGGAAGAAAAATCCTAAAAAAAATGAGTACAGTGTCAGAGTACTACTTTAAATGTTGTTGTGTCTTTCGGCTTTTTCCATGGTTAGGGGTCGCCACAGCAGAACTCCGGTCCGCTAATGATTGGCAGTAGATTTTTACATGCCGAGTTGCCGGCCCTGACGCACAACCTTCAACGAAGGTATGCCCATTCATGCATGTCTCCACATAGAAGACGCTCTAGCTGAGAGTCGAGCAGGACAACGTCTTACTGTGAGGCAACAACGCTACCGCAGCACCACCACTGCAGTACATACGTTTGAGTTAATGAAAGTGAAAATGCTTGTAAATATAGTTAGGATAGTACAGCTTAAACTTATTCAAAATGCAGATGCTACTGAGAAAAATTCATTCTGCCTTTTTTTTTTGTACTTTTGCAGATATTATACCAGAAGGGCAAGGTTGTCATGTAAACTGCTTTTGTATATTACAAGTATATTACAAGAACTCTCAATTTCAACTTTTTAAAAAGTTCAGAATTTGAAAATGAACACTTTTTAAAGCTAACAAAAAAGTACCATTAAGCTTGCCTCCCATACTTATAACAAAAGGGTTGGGGAAGGCTGGAAGGCCCAAACCATAAAACGTACTCAGCCATGGGCAATCAAACTCTAGGGTAGCTCTTTAAAAGTTACTCAGACATGGGCAGACAGACTCTAGGGTATCTTTAAAAGGTACTCATTCATGGGTAGTCAAACTCCAGATTAGCTCTTTAAAAGTTACTCATCCATGGGCAGTCAAACTCTAGGGTAGCTCTTTAAAAGTTACTCAGCCATGGGCAGTCAGATTATTGGGTAGCTCTTTAAAAATTACTCAGCCATGGGCAGTCAAACTCTAGGGTAGTTCTTTAAAAGTTACTCTACCATGGGCAGACAAACTCTAGGGTAGCTCTTTAAGAGTTACTCATCCATGGGCAGTCAAACTCTAGGGTAACTCATTAAAACTTACTCTGCCATGGGCAGTCAAACTCTAGGATAGCTCTTTAAAAGTTACTTGGCCATAGGCAATCAGACTATAGGGTAGCTCTTTAAAAGTTACTCTGCCATGGGCAGTCAAACTCTAGGGTAACTCTTTAAAAGTTAATCAGCCACGGGCAGTCAGACTATAGGGTAATTCTTTAAAAGTTACTCAGCCATGGGCAGTCAAACTCTAGGGTAGCTCTTTAAAAGTAACTCAGCCATGGGCAGTCCAACTATAGAGTAGCTCTTTAAAAGTTACTCAGCCATGGGCAGTCCGACTATAAAGTAGCTCTTTAAAAGTTACTCTGCCATAGCCAGTCAAACTCTAGGGTAGCTCTTTCAGTGCTTCAGCAGTGATTTGGGATAATAATGTATAAGGCTTACTCTGATACATTTCTAGCCTTTATGGTGTACTACCTATCTGCTGTGGTAGATAAATCAGATATCAAGACTACTGGATAATTGATAGAAAATCTGAAGTGAGGATCATAAATGTACATTAGCAATGTTGCTAGAATAATGATAAATTATATAGATAGAATGTAGCTAACTTCATAGATTATTCTGTACATGAACAGTATGCTAATCAAATTTATGAAGATTGGTCTCACATATCCAAAGAAAAGTATTCCTTAGAGTTAGAATAAGTGTGTGGTGCAGATACAGATGAGTATTCAAACAGAATAGTAACATCACTACCTGAAGTATTCCAGGCTGAATTTCAGGTTCAATGTATGCCTCCAGACCATAATATAGCAAAAAGTGAGGGACTGAAATGGCAAAGCTGGTAGAGATAATAGAATATCCAATATATGAATTTGTGGATAGCATGAAAATAATTTATTTGTTGTAAAAGGGAGGGTGGCCTAATGGTTAAGGTGTTTGCCTTACAAACACAAGGTTCAGGGATAGAATCTCCCAAGGGATAATTGGCTAGGCTGAAATGGCTCACAAGGCCAGTTAGCTTAGTACTAATCTGTGAACCATATCATAGTTAAATAAGACACGGAGCTGGAATGCAGAAAACATGAATGCTAGTCAGTATAATTTTACTATGACTGCACATCAAAATCTGGACGGTAAATAGGCAGGATTACCAGGTTACCCCCTGACTTAAATGAAGACTTTCAAAAACAAAGTGATACATTTTATTGTACTCTCTTCATGTTAATTCTGAAATAGCAAGGTTGGTATAATAATTATACTTTAAGGCACACACACACGTGTGTGTGAGTATATATATATATATATATATATATATATATATAGATATATATATATATATATATAAATATACACACACACACACATATATATTTATATATATATATATATATATATATATATCATATTTAAGACCGGGTGTTATACATTTCCCCCGACAAAATGCACATTAGGGCTTATTATCAGGGGATGCCTTATTAACCCCCCCCCCTATACAACAATCTACATTTATTCATTTATTCATGTACAAAAATCGACATTTATTCATGTACACAAATTGACATTTATTTGGTACTTTTCCATTATTGGGCAACATTTCTAGGTAACGCAGCAACAGTTGTATGAGAATTCTACATAAGCAGTGCAACAAACATTTCAACTTCAGAATATCTACACCTTGGCTTTCACACTGCAATATTCCATGCTTAACAGAAAGTGCAGAAAATCTCAATACATGTGTATTGGAGGAGGAGAATAAAACAGGTGAATAACTGCCACTTTTTGAGTGGTGATGCTTTCTTTATTCCTTACCCAAACCATAAGAGAAGAATGATGGAAAGTCATAAAAATTAAGTCTGAGAACTAGTGCCCTTACTTTGTAATTACCCTCTGATAATGAAACTTTACCTTAATACAATAAAGTCAAAAAACTGACAAGAGCTTGCTGGCAGCTGAAAGCAGAGCAATCCATTCTGTTTCCCCAATAACAGAAAAGTTATTCAAATACAGTCATGTCATCTTCTTCTGGAACATTGTCATAAGTCTCCAACCCCTGAATTCTGGCCTGAATTTCTTGCAGCTCCATTTCCTGGATGAGTTTAAATCCAAAATTTATAGAAAGAACACTTTTTCGAATAGTTATTTGGAATATTCTAGCTACCATCCGAAGAAACAGTTCACGAATATATATAAGGGTCAGCTTATTAGAGCAGTTAGGATGACCTCACGGTATGAGGACATGTTGGATGAGGTGAAATTTATAACGTCCTTATTTAAGGACAGAGGGTATGATGTTAGAGTCATGGAAAATGTAAGTAATTATGTTGTGAGGAAATGGGGTAACCAGTACAAGCCTTTGTTGGGTGAAAAATATAGGACAGCTACTGTTTCGACTGTGGATATATTGCATGATATGAAGTCTGAAACTTGCATTTTTGGTAAATCTTGCATTTTGGAATTTGGCATATATTCAGGTAAAGTCAAGAAGATTTTGATGAATAACTGGCATATAATATCTGCTGATCAAGATATAGCACCCACATTAGGTGAATGCCCAAGGTTTGTTTACAAGGTAGGGGCCAACATAAAATCCATTTTAGAGAAGGGTATCTTTATTAAGAAGACAGAATACATGAAAACTGCAAAATATGGGGCATGTAAACAATGTCACACCATATTTCAGGGAGACAGTGTGAAATTGGATAATTACAAACACACTAGAATTAAATTCCGTGGGGGCAACTGTACAACTAAAATGGTGGTGTATATTGCCATCTTTAGAACATGTTCAGGATTCTATATAGGTAAGACTCAAAGGAGTTTAAATAAATGTATATACTCTCACCTTTATAGCATCAGAAGGAAGGATGAAAAAAATGCTTTGTATAAACATATTAAACAACATGGTGACAAACATTATTTTAATTTTGGTATAGTGGACATTGTGCACACCAATAACAGAGGGGGGTGACTTTAATAATTTATTATTATATAAAGAATTTTGGTGGCAAATATACATGGATGCTTCGACTATACCAGATTTAAATGACACTGTATCTGTTAAACCACTACTGGCCTTAAAATGAACTATTTATAAGGTACATTGTCAAATGTTTTTAAACATGTTTTGATATTATCTAGATGTAAATGTCTTTGTTAACATTTTTTTCAGTTTTTTAACTTGTTCACTTTATCAACATATATTATATGTAACATTGATTTTAGAAATAATATGAATATTATTTAAGATTTTATGAATAGAGAACAATGGTGATAGGATGTGTGTATAGCTTTAAAATTTCAAACTGAATTTTGGCGCCAAAAATGTTATTTAAACAACTGTGATGCAAGCTATGGTGTTCTGAGGAAGCTTGTTTTATTCAAGTGAAAGCGCTTAACCATTCTTTGTTTGTTGGCATTACAATAAACTTTTATTCACTTCTACCTGGTTTCATTGAAGGTGTTGTGGACTGTTATGAGCATTGAATAGAGGTGAATTTCCAAGACACAGAGACGGAATTTTGCACACAGTGCATTTGCTGCTTTTTCTTTTCTAGTTCACCTAATAAATAAAGGATTGAGGTTAGGATATTGGTCTGATTTTGATGTGAAGAATAAGCATGTGTGTACAGAATAAGATATGTCATATTTCTACTGCCTACCCAAGATCCATAAAAATGTTTCTTTTCCACCAGGTAGGCCTATTGTTTCTGCCTCTAGTTATTTTTTACATAATGTTTGTTTGGTTTTACACAGGTTTTTGCTGAAGGCATTTATAAAACTGCCTTCGTATATTAAAGATTCTTTTGATTTTTTAAATAAAATTGCACATATACATTGGAATTCTATAATGTATTAGGTCATAATTGATGTTAAATGCTTGTACACCAATATTAAACATGAGTTTGGTTTAGAGGCCCTTAGATATCATTTGGGGTATACTCCTTTGTCCCAGTATGTGATGGAATTGGTTCATTTTAATTTAATTAACAATTATTTTATGTTTGCAGATAATTTATATCATCAATTACAAGGCACTACTATAGGCTCCCCTTTTTCCCCGATCTATGCAAACTTGTTCATGGGGCTGTTTGAGTCTGAGCACATATATAAGAGCCAATTCTTTGGGAAGTTTGTTCTGAAATACTATAGATTCATTGACAATCTTATTATTCTTTGTGAGGGGGGTAGAGAACAAGTTCCAGAATTTATAGAACAATTGAATCAGAATAGATTTGAGATACAGTTTGATGGTTTACAATATGGTGCAAAAGTTGCATTTTTGGATATGGTTATTGATGGACAACATGATGAGTCTGTTAGGACTAATATACATCAGAAATGTAATGAAATAAACCAATTTTTGTTGGGTACTAGCTGCCATCCTATACATATTATAGAATCACTACCATATGGTAAATTTTTACGTATATGTCGTCTATGTAGTGACACTAATGATAGGAGAAAAGAATTATGTAGAACTTCTAATATGTTCCTAAGTAGGGGTTATGAAGAACATTTTCTTAATAATGGTTTGCAGAGAGCTAGTGACTATAACAAAAATAAAGTTATTTACCATAATAGGGGTAACCTTTATAAGAATCAAGAAAAATGACAGATTTTTTTATTTTGACAACTTATGTTATGAGTTCCCAAATAAAAAAGATGTTACTATATTATTGGGAATTTTTAAGTAAGTCTAGAGATTTACAGGAGGTGACACATAAAAAGCCCATATTTTCATATAAAAGGGACAGGAATATTAAGGCTATGGTAGTCCATAGTACATTTCAGAAACCTACAGATATATTGGTGAACAGTGTTAGTAACAAAGGCACTTTTCCATGCAATAAGTGTATTTTTTGCAGTTATATAGTGGAGACATTTTTTAACATTAATGATGTATTTTTTACAGTTAGAGGTGAATATAGTTGCTTGACTGAAGGTGTTATTTATGCTATTAACTGTGAATGTAATCTTTTTTACATTGAATAAACTAAAAGGGCTTTCAAGTTGAGATTACAAGAAAAATTGAGAGATATAAAATATGGAAGGCTTGAAAGCCCTTTGTTGCTGTAATCTCGCTATGTTAAACAGGTTTAACATAGCAAGATAGCTTAAAAAAAAAGCAACAGAGATCTTCCTTTGTCTGTTGCTTTTTTTAAAGCTGTCTTACTGTCTCACTATGTTAAACTCGTTTAACATAGTGAAACAGCTTTAAAAAAAGCAACGGAGAAAGGAAGATCTCCATTGCTTTTTTTAAAGCTAGTTCATTATGTTAAACTCTTTTAACATAGCGAGACACCTTTTAAAAAGCAATGGAGATCTTCCTTTCTCCATTGCTTCCACACACAGCTCTGATGTACTGCGTAAGCATACTCATGCACAGTACATCAGAACTGCCTCAGAATACTGGACAGCTGCAGAAGGGCAGCACGGAGGCATTATACAAGGCCATTATTTAAGAAAAGTAAGTATTTTTTTTCTTAAATAATGTTGTTGTATAATAGCAATAACCCACTTCTGGGTATGAGTAATGCTGGATTTACCCATGGTTGTCTTTGTTTGGCCACTCGGGCTTTGCCATCATGACCAAACCACACCAACCGTGAGTAAATCCAGCACTACCCACACCCAGGCGTGGGTTATTGCTTAAATACTCTACTCTGGCCTGTAGAGGGCTTAATGCAGAATGCTGCAGGAAATATCTGATTTGAAATTTCATTTAATTATATAATTGATTTATTGGGTGTAATTATCTTGTTATATTGAATGACTGTTGCTATATAAAGGGATGAGTTTGCATTATTATTTACTCCATGAAGGCTTGGTGTTAACCTAGGTGTTAGAGATTTATTTTAATAAAAGACTTTGCTGGCTTTTCATGGTTTCTTCTTTGCTTATCTACAGTTCATGTGGTTTTGCTGTTTGGATGTCTTTATGGTCAGTGATCCTACAGTCATTTTTCCATTTTCTTTTTTGTGTAGAAAGCATTGATTCTACACAATGTACATTGGACAGCATCTTTAGACCAGTGAGTGAATGGAATGAGAGGCAAGGCATGAGTGGTGAAGTTTTAAATTCCACTGTATGGGAAATATTTTTGAGTGAAACCAGAGGCAATCATTCTCACAATCCATTTACTGTGGTCAGGAAGCACTCTACAGACCCTTCCCCTGAAGCTGTTAATTTAGACAACAAATTGGAACAACTCCTTAATAAAGAAACCTCTACATATTACAATATGGTTAGCCTTCAGCATTACATGGAATTAGACATTTCTCCACGTGGTCTGAGGGCTTTGAAATACTCATCTATGCCTTTTGATTTTGCAAATGCTGAAGATAAGGTGTATCAGCAGAGGTGGGAGAAAGCAGCACATCAGTGCTCTATGGACTGGATTGCGATACTTATTGATATAGATGGGGTAAAGTTAAATAGAATTAAAATGGGGATTTCAGCTATTTGTTCTAACCTGGATGCTTTAATAGATAAACCCCATCTTGAGTCGTGTCTGCAGGACATTAAAAATAAACTTACATCTTTTGAACAATAATTACTGGATCAAAACTACATAAAATATGTAGTGATCTGCAAATTATGAAAATGGCACTGCCTTTTTTTGGTCTTCCAATAGGAAGAGATGCTCCCACATACGTTTTCAAAGCAAGAAAGAGATATAAGGCAACATGGAGTAGTGTCTTCCCGTGGCACGAGCAGATACTACAGTGATTATGAGAATAAAGACAATTTATCTCCCCTTCAGGAGGCAGAAAATAGTCATTACATGGAGGAGACTTTTCGGAATCAAAATGGGAGGTCTAAAAAATGTGGATGACAACAACAAGACTATCACTGAGACATTCAACCACAACGAAGGGGTAAGAAGACTCGATTGAACTGATTTTTTCTTTGATGGGACTTGTGATTTAATTGTTCATATATCTGGACATCATCTTAGTGACTATTTGTGTTCAGCCCTAAATTCTGATTTGAAATTTGTTACAACCATAATTCCTAGGCTACATAAATGTAAGAGTGAATTGTTTCAATTAACTCATAAATGATATGTTTTTGATTTTTTTCATAAGGATACTCTTCATGGAGATGTGCTATTAAATACAAAAAACTTTGTAAGTGATTTTTGTGAGAAGTCTTCTGAAGAAAATTCCTTTTTTGAATCCAATGAATCGTTTGTTTCATGTACATCTAATTGCTCTGATGAACCTAATGCTTACTGTAGATTATGTACTGATAATATTCAACAAAAAAGTTATTTCATGCCACCATTTAAGCATGAGGGAATACATAAATTTCACTCTATGACTGAATTTGAAATAGAAAAAATGTTAAATGAGTTTAATATAAAAAGTGTCTTATAATTTAACCAAAAATGAATGATCAGCTTTAACCAATTTTAGTAGGCAACGAGAGCTACTTATCAAACCTTCTGATAAGGATAACAGAATTGTAGTTATCCACTATTTGCAATATTTACAGATGTGTCATAGTTACTGGATGATGTGCAAGTCTATGAAATTGTGGACTTGGATAAGTATCTTGAAGCTAAAGAGAGATATTTCTACCTAATAAATAAAGGATTGAGGTTAGGATATTGGTCTGATTTTGATGTGAAGAATAAGCTCTTATGTACAGAATCAGGTATGGCATATTTCTACTGCCTACCCAAGATCCATAAAAATGTTTCTTTTCCACCAGGTAGGCCTATTGTTTCTGCCTCTAGTTATTTTTTACATAATGTTGGTTTGGTTTTACACAAGTTTTTGTTGAAGCCAGTTATACAACTGCCTTCGTATATTAAAGATTCATTTGATTTTTTAAATAAAATTGCACATATATGTTGGAAGTCTATGATGTATTGGGTCATAATTGATGTTAAAAGCTTGTACACCAATATTAAACGAGTTTGGTTTGGATGCCCTTAGATATCATTTGGGGTATACTCCTTTGTCCCAATATGTGATGGAGTTAGTTCATTTTAGTTTAATTAACAATTATTTTATGTTTGAAGATACATTATATCATCAGTTACAAGGCGCTGCTATGGGCTCCACTTTTGCCCCGAAGTATGGAAATTTGTTCATGGGGCTGTTTGAGTCTAACTACATATATAAGAGCCACTTTTTTGGGAAGTTTTTTCTGAAATACTATAGATTCATTGACAATCTTATTCTTCTTTGTGAGGGGGGGTAGAGAACAAGTTCCAGAATTTATAGATCAAGTGAATCAGAATAGATTTCAGATACAGTTTGATGGTTTACAATATGGTGCAATAGTTACATTTTTGGATATGGTTATTGATGGACAACAGGATGGGTCTGTTAGGACTAATATACATTGGAAATTTAATGAAATAAACCAATTTTTGTTGGGTACTAGCTGCCATCCTACACGTATTATAGAATCACTACCATATGGTGAATTTGTACGTATATGTCTCCAATGTTGTGACTCTAATGATAGGAGAGAAGAATTATGTATAACTTCTAATATGTTCCTATGTAGGAGCTATGAAGAACATTTTGCTAATAATGGTTTGCAGAGAGCTAGTGAATATAACAAAAATAAAGTTATTTACCATAATAGGGGTAACCTTTATAGGAATCAAGAAAAAAATGGCAGATTTTTTATTGTGACAACTTGTAATGTTATGAATCCTCAAATAAAAAAGATGTTACTGCATTCTTGGGATTTTTTAGGTAAATATGGAGATTTACAGACGATGACACATAAAAAGCCCATATATTCATGTAAAAGGGTAAGGAATATTGGGTCTATTTTATATATTCGAACACTTAAATGTTTGAATCACTAAAGATCGAACTTTAGTGATTCGGACATTTAAATGTTCTAATATATTAATTTTTTTTTTTAAAAAGTAAACAAAAGAAAGTAAAACTAAAGTATGTAAGCAGGGGGGCAAACTCCCCCTGCAACCCCAGCCCCCCACACTCCCTGCTACTTAAATATACCAACTCCAAGATTGTGCTACAGTGTAGGTAATGGGAACTTTTCCATTTCCGCACTGTAGCACACTGAAGTGCAATCTCAGAGTTGGTATATTTAAGAAGGGTGAAGTGCATGCTTACCCCTGCTTAAACCCCTTACTTTTACTTTTTTGTTTTAAATATTAAGTTTTAATATATTGGAACATTTAAGCATTCAAATATATAAAATAACATGGAATATTAAGGATATGGTATCCGTAGCAAATTTCAGAGTCGTACAGATATATTGGTGAATAATATTAGTAACAGAGGCACTTTTCCACGCAATAAGTGTATTTGTTGCAATTATATAGTGGAGACATTTTTTAAGATTAATGATGTATTTTTTACAGTTAGAGGTGAATATAGCTGTTTGACTGAAGGTGTTATTTATGCTATTAAGTGTGAATGCAATATTTTTTACATTGGACAAACTAAAAGGGATTTCAAGTTGAGATTACAAGAACACTTGAGAGATATAAAATCTGGAAGGCTTGAAAGTCCTTTAGCTTTACATTTTAAACATTTTCATAACTGTAATCCAAGTGGCCTTCAGTCCACTATATTAGACCAGGTGCAGTGTGATGTAGGTTGTAAACCAACAAAAAATTGTTACAAAAAGAAACCTTGTTTATTTTAAAATACTCGACTCTGGCCCATAGATGGCTTAATACAGAATGCTGCTGGAAATATCTGATTGGAAATTTCATTTAATTATATAATTGATTAATTGGGTGTAATTATCTTGTTATATTGAATGACTATTGCTATATCAAGGGATGAGTTTGCATTATTATTTACTCCTTTTAGGCTTGGTGTTAGCCTAGGTGTTAGAGATTTATTTTAATAAAAGACTTTGCTGGCTTTTCGTGGTTTCTTCTGTGCTTATCTACAGTTTGTGTGGTTTTGCTCTTCAGTTAAATTCAGTTCAGCTCATTCAGTTAAGTGAACACTGTCATTTGGAAGTGAATGTCTGACAGTTCAGTTACATATGGTTCAATCTATGCTGCTATCCACACTACCTCCACTGTAATCAAAATTATACTTGCTAACATTCTTGTTTTGCTGTTTGTTGCATTAATAAATGTTGGTAAACAACTGTGGAAAATTTCTGAGAGACTTTTAAGCTGAAAGTTCATAGCACAGTTAGAAGAGTAAGATTTGACACTTTTATTGACATACAGCTAAATGTTTCATAATTCCAGGCATTAATGATTTTTATTAGAGCAACTTCTTTTCAGGGTCATTAATAATTTTAATATTAATACAAGTTTTGCTTTCACCACTCTCAGCTGTCACTGATTTTTTTTATTTAGCATAGTTAAGTAGATTATTAAGCATAATAGATACTTTGCAACATAATCCCCTAGATTTAATAAAATTCATGTAGGCATAGTGTAGAGCCTACATGGAATGTTACCATGTCCATATACACGGTTCCCTCTTGGCACCATGACATGCATATTAATCATGGTGCATTGCCAAGAGATAGCCATGTAACACGGTTATTGAATCAGTGTAGGGAGTGTGGTGCTGTGTCTACAGATGAGTAATACACTCCCTGTACTCTCCAATTGTATTATAGCAATGTAATTTAATTATTTTTCTTTAAAAAGCATGTTTGCTCAGTACGGAGTGGAGTGCAGCAGTTCTACACGGAGCCGAGACACCTGCCAGATATCTAAAAATAGAAACCGGATATATTTAATTAGTTCTGTAAAGGTCATGTTTAAGCATAGCTGAGCCGGTTTGCATGACACACTGTGGTGCTCAGCACTGTTTAAAGGTAGCTTAGAGGTATATATAAAGGTAGAGAAAAATTCTACATACCGATGTAGCTAAATGGGTAGAGTTATGGCCTCATATCCAGTAAGTGCAGCGTTTGAATACATGGAAGAGCAAGTTGGCATTTTTGTGTGAAATAGAAATTATGCAAATTATTTTTAAATACTGGCCTGCTGTACTCAGCTAAGCTCTGCTAAAACCTGTTAAGACATGCTAAGCACTGCATAAACAAAATAATGTCTGATAATGTTTATGCACTGCTTAGCACCACTTGGCTGGTTTGTTCATAGGTTCATAGGTTCATAGGTTTATACTAGGCTATCTGCCCTAAGGCATTTATAAGCCTAGCCCAAATTTTTGTGGCTTACGCCACCCCTTATATGAAAAAATACTGTGCCCATTAGTTTGTTGTGCCTCTGTCCAGCAGTGACACAGAGACGATTCCCGGGGTAAACCTACGATCTCCCATCCACAGGTCTAGATTTCTCTTGAACAGAGTCAGCGAGGTGCTCTGCCTCACATGGACCGGGATTTTATTCCACAGCATAGGGAGTCTCTGAGTGATAAATCTATCCCTCCAGCACGTCCTATTTATATCCGTGCTAAGGTTTAAGTCACTTGCTCTAGTGGTTTTGGTGGATTTGGATTTTTTGAGGTGGAGCATGTCCATTAATTCCGGGTTGGACATGGCCTTGTATGTCAGGCACATGTCACCTCTGAGCAGACGGTATGCGACTGAATAGAGCTGGAGTTTCTTCAATCTGGCAGCATATGACAGATTTTGGAGTCCCTTTATCCTTTTGGTGAGGAACTTTTGGGGTCTCTCCAATTGCTGCAGATGTCGGGTGAGATAAATCCCGAATGGGGCATTGTACTCGATCATTGGTCTGATAAGTGAAGAGTACAGGGGAACAATGACCTCACTAGATCTGGATGTGAATCCCTTCATGATCAGGTGGGCAATGTAGAAGGTCTTTCTAACCACTTTAGCAATGTGAGTGTCAAAAGAAAGGCCACTGTCAACCTGGGTCCCCAGGTCCCTGATAACCTCTTCTGTGCTTAGAGGATTGCCACCTATATGGTAGCTTGGGGTTACCTTGTTTTTCCCGAAGGGTATGACTATACATTTTTTGGCGTTTAACTTCAGGCCATGGCTCTGGCACCAGCTATCTGTTTCCGTGAGTCCCTTCTGAAGGATATCCGTGTCCAATGCACTTTCCACTATGGCACCCAGTTTGCAGTCGTCTGCAAACTTTGTCAGCCAAAGTCCTCCCATGCTGGCCTGTACTTCTGAGAAGTAGATGCCAAACAATAGGGGGCCAAGGACCGAGCCCTGTGGGACACCACTTGTGACCGGCTTGGAGTCTGACACAGCGCCAGCAACTCTAACCCTGTGGGTTCTGTCCTTAAGCCAGTTTGCAACCCATCTTGTGACATATGGGTTTACATTTAAGCTGGTAAGTTTTTCTACAATACCCGAGTGGGGTATTGTGTTGAAAGCCTTTGCCAGGTCAAGGTAGGCTGTATGGACTGCCTTTCCCTCATCAATGGCCTTGGTGACTGTTTCGAAGAAGTCAACCAAGTTCAAAAGGCATGATCTTCCCTTGACAAAGCCAAACTGGGTCGGGTCCAATGTCTGCAAGTCCCCTATATCTTTGTTTATGAGCTCCATTATGATCCTCTCCATAGCTTTGCAGACTAGACTTGTTAAGCTTATGGGGCGGTAATTACCAGGGTCCGTAGAGGCGCGCCTTTGTGGAGTGGGACCACAGTTGCCGTCGCCACTCCTTGGGCACGTATCCTGTGGTAAGGCTGAGATTAAACAGCTGCCTTATGTGCGGGGTTAATTCCTCATTTAGCTCGTGTAGCACACAGCCGGGGACACCATCCGGTCCCATTGATGCTGTGTTTTTAGCTTTAGAGAGAGCAGCTTTCACCTGCGCATTTGAGATGTCCAGGAGGCTACACTCGGCTGGGATAGTTATCTCTCCTTTAGGGGAGGGGGGTGAAGTTTGCACTGAACCTGTCTGCCAGTATGTTGGCAATGTCTGTGGGTTCAGTGATTTTTGTATCATTTTGGACTAATTCTTTGCATATCTGGGAGTTTCCACCCAGGTTCCTAACATAGCTGAAAAAGGCCTTATGATTGTCCTTTGAATCCATGGCAATTTTTCTCTCAAAATTGGCCTTAGTTGATTTTATGAGTGCTCGTATTTTTTTACTAATAATGATCAGGGGTGACTTCCCTTTTATGGATTTTGTTCTATCATGTAATAGCTTTCTCCTCTTATTGTAAAGTTTTTTAATGGCTGGGGTCCACCAGACTGGACGTTTGCCCTTTGTGGAAAGAGTCTTGGTTTTATTTGGGATTGCCTGATCCATGCAGTCCTGGAGGTGTTCATAGAAGGCATTTGTAAGGGCTTCCGCAGCTTGGGTTGTGGTTTCCTCTGGCTCAGGGGCCTTGAAGGATACTACACCAGTCTTGAGTAGTGTGAAGTTTGCTTTAGAGAAGTTCTTCACTATGGTCTTTTTGTTTGGGGTGGGGCGGGATGTGGATTTCCAGTGAGATTAGTTTATGATCAGATCTCACCAATGAGGGATATACTTCGGTGTGGAGCATTTTGTCCCCATGTTTGTGACAATGAGATCTAGTATATTTTCTCCTCTCATGGGAACAGTGACTAGCTGTTCCATGGCATTTGAATTTATGAACTCCAGGAACCGTTGGGCTAGAAAGTTAGGGCTTGAGTAATGTTCCCAGTCTATATTCGGGTAGTTGAAGTCACCCAATATGATGGTGTTTGGAGATACATTTATACCCTCCAGTGTCTTCAGGAAGGCTGTGTGGGGTTCCTGAGTTTGAGAGGGTGGCCTGTAGCATGCTACAATTTGTAGAGCAGTTTTACCTATGGTTAGTTGCACCTGGATGGTTTCCGAAGCTTCGTGCGTTGCCACCAATCTGGAGGTGTGGGTATCCTTTATGAATATGGATACACCCCCTCCTTTTGTGATGTGGTCCGGGTTTTGGGGCTGGAACGCATGATATGAGGTAAAACCTAATAGTGCCGGGGTGCTCTCAGGAGCCTTGAACCAGGTTTCAGTTACAGCACAGACATCGATGTTCTCCATACTGAGAAGGGCCTCGAGTGCATGCATTTTGAGATTTAGACTTCTGGCATTGAGCAGCATTACCCTCAGTTTCTTCCCATTTTTGTTTTCTAGGGTGGTAGGTTTAGAATTTGAGCCTTGCCTAAAAAGGCACTATGGGGTGGCAAGAGCCTTAGCCAATATCCGGAATCCCAGGGTGACAGGTGCAAGCCGTCCCTTGAAGCAGCGTGGCTTGTCAAGCATGTCATCCCAGGCAGACAGACACTGGATCCCCTTTGAATGACACCAGACATTAAGCCAATTGTTAAAGCTGATCATCTTGTCTCTATATTGTGGCATCATTCTTGGTGAAGGAAGGATACTGCTCAGGGTTAGGGTCATACCTGCCTGGGCTACATAATCAGAGAGCTCCTCTATGTCTCTTTTCATGTAGTCCAGGGAGGTATCGTCTCAGGTCGTTCACACCAGCATGGACAATGACTGTGTCATATTTGTACTTGCCGTGGAGTGACCCGAGTGCTTGTGTTATGTGGCGGATTCTAGCCCGATAGGCAGCTTACTGTGACCCTCTCCTTGTTCAGCCTGGTGAGTGGGACGTCAGTGTGTCTGACTATGGAGTCACCTATGACAAGTATGTTTGGTGTTGTATTTGGCCTTAAGGGCTGTGACTGCTTTGCACACTGCTTTTGTGGTTTATGTGTTGCTTGTGGGGTGTCTTGAGGTAGCAGTTGTTTGGGTGTCTGCTTTGGAGGCCTCTGCTGTTTAGGTAAATTTTACTCAGAGCCTCCGAGTATGTCTTTGTGTGTTTATGTGTTTGATTCAGTGGAGTGGTAGCATTATGTGAGGCTGGTTTTGTGGTGTGTGTAGTTGCTTTCTCCTCCTGTCTGGTCTTGCCAGTCCTGAGTTGAGAGAGCTCAGCCTCCAGTTTGGCTAAATAGCTGCATCTCTCGCAAGTATTTGTGTTATGTGGGAGGAGGAGAGGGTTGTCTGTGTACATGAGGCAGTTATAACATTGCCTCAAGATTCCCAGATTCACCAGGTGGACCAGAGAGGAGATTGACAACTGACCTTTGGACATGCTAGAATAATATTGGGAAATCCTTAATTGAAAACAAGGGCCAGTGGGGGGTGAGGGTGTAGTGCTTTTAATTTTTAGTGCTGACTTATATAATTGCTTTAGTGAGCAAGTGCCAGGTAACTTGAGTGCAATGTGTTACGAGTAACTAAATGCAAAAATGACAAACAGTAACTTTCTTCCAAGTGAAACAAGGAAATAAGTACAGTAAGCAATGCAGATATCACTAGTGATCCACAGAAGCGCTGAGAAGTTGCGTATTAGGTGGAATTAGCTTCCAGGGAAATAACAAGCAAACAAACAACAAGCATATAAACAAAGCTAGATTCAGCAGGCCTGGATCTAGTCTATGCTAGAGCAAACAAGGTGAACCAATTTCAGTAAGATACAGTTCAAATATTCAGGCACTATAAACCTTTAACCAGAAATTCCCAGCTCAGAAGGGCAGAGTCCAGCCTCTTCTCCCACAAGAGTGCAGACCACGAACCTTCTTAATGTAAAATAACTGGCCTGAAGCCCAAGTGCCTAAACCAGAACTAATACACTTGGACACTGGGCTCTCAATCAGCAGTTCCCAACTTAGAAGGATGAAAGCTACCTGTCCTGCCACCACAGTGCTTGCCACAAACCTTCCTAATGTAAAACAACTGGTCTGAAGCCCAAGTGCTTAATCCAAAAGACTTGAATGATAGCTACACTTTAATCAAGTTACAACCAAGCAGTAATAAATACCATTGAATACTTTAGAGAATGTCTGGATTAGTGCTCAAGTTACACAAACAAAGCTAGATCCAGCAGGCCCGAATCCAGTCTATGCCACAGCAAACAAGGCACCAACTTCAGTAAGAAACAGTTCAGATATGCATGCACTATAAGCCTTTAACCAGAAATTTCCAGCTCAGAAGGGCAGAGTCCAGCCTCTCCTCCCACAAGAGTGCAGACCACAAACCCTCTTAATGTAAAATAACTGGCTTGAAAGCCCAAGTGCTTAAACCAGAATTAATACACTTTTAGAATAACAGACACTGAGCCCTCAATCAGCAGTTCTCAACCTAGAAGGATGTAAGCTACCTGTTCTGCCACAACAGTGCAGACCACAAACCCTCCCAGTGCAAAACAACTAACTGGTCCGAAGCCCAAGTGTTTAAACCAAAAGGCTTAGAATGAGTTACACCAAGCAGTAATAAATACAATTGAGTATTTTAAGATGATGCAAAAGTAAAAAGAAGTAGGTAAAAACACAAGTACAGTAAAAGCAGATGAATTTTTTTTTTTTTTTTTTTTTTTTTTCTGAACAAGTGCTGAGATCAAAGAAACAGATTTGAGTGCTGAAACTAGAAAACTGGCTAGTTATAAGAAAAAAAAAACAAGCTAGAAGACTTCCCTCAAACACAGAAGGGCTTGGGGGCTCAGAAGCCTACAAATAGTCTGTACCACTTAACAAGAAAGGCAGGAAATAAGCTTAATTTTTTTTTTTTTTATTTCCCAGATGCTCTCTTTGTACACAGTAGGAGTGCCTGAAATCAGAATATGATCTCACTGCACTCAGTTGAGTGAGCAAATGAGATGGGCCCAGAGGCAGGCTGAGGGGCGGGCAGTTTCAATGCCACTGAAGAGCAGAATAACTTCAGTTAAAAATTCCTTCAACACTCCTTCATACACAGTTTAAATCAATTAAATACTGTATTTTTTAAAAAAAAGTGCAGATAAAAGGTACTTAAATTCTCTTATACGTCCAGTTGAATATAACCAAGTTCTTAGCTGGCCAAGCTGAAGTTTTAAAGCAGGAATTATTTCACATGCACCAGTTTAAATATGCAAGGACAGGAAATCAAAGAATGTGGCTACCCCCACACCTGTAATTACTAGCAAATAACAAAATTCAGCCAACACTAGCTTCAGTTCAAGTTACTGAAGAGCAGAATAACTTCAGTTAAAAATTCCTTCAACACTCCTTCATACACAGTTTAAATCAATTAAATACTGTATTTTAAAAAAAAGTGCAGATAAAAGGTACTTAAATTCTCTTATACGTCCAGTTGAATATAACCAAGTTCTTAGCTGGCCAAGCTAAAGTTTTAAAGCAGGAATTATTTCACATGCACCAGTTTAAATATGCAAGGACAGGAAATCAAAGAATGTGGCTACCCCACACCTGTAATTACTAGCAAATAACAAAATTCAGCCAACACTAGCTTCAGTTCAAGTTACTGAAGAGCAGAATAACTTCAGTTAAAAATTCCTTCAACACTCCTTCATACACAGTTTAAATCAATTAAATACTGTATTTTTAAAAAAAAAAAGTGCAGATAAAAGGTACTTAAATTCTCTTATACGTCCAGTTGAATATAACCAAGTTCTTAGCTGGCCAAGCTGAAGTTTTAAAGCAGGAATTATTTCACATGCACCAGTTTAAATATGCAAGGACAGGAAATCAAAGAATGTGGCTACCCCACACCTGTAATTACTAGCAAATAACAAAATTCAGCCAACACTAGCTTCAGTTCAAGTTACTGAAGAGCAGAATAACTTCAGTTAAAAATTCCTTCAACACTCCTTCATACACAGTTTAAATCAATTAAATACTGTATTTTTAAAAAAAAGTGCAGATAAAGGTACTTAAATTCTCTTATACGTCCAGTTGAATATAACCAAGTTCTTAGCTGGCCAAGCTGAAGTTTTAAAGCAGGAATTATTTCACATGCACCAGTTTAAATATCAAAGTGAAAAACCTCAGGACACACCACGAGAAGTTCCAACTCAGCTTTATTCAGTTACATATAAAAAATAATAAAAGATAAGCGCTTTCGCGTGCTGGAAATGCACGCTTCTTCAGATCTCATTTAATGCCACAAACTGCTTGCTTTTTAAATAAAATAACAACCAATAGCAGTTCTTCTTCAATTAAAAATAATCATTAACAACTTAACGCAGAGACTGTGCTTAAGTAGTAATGTTACTGCGCTTCCTGCTAAAACAAGTTTGTATATGTGAGGCTAAGTTCCATTCATTACAACATAATAAAATTTAGAAATATTTGTTAAAAACAAGTTATTCTTTCCAAACTTGTTTAGCAGGAAGCGCAGTAACATTACTACTTAAGCACAGTCTCTGCGTTAAGTTGTTAATGATTATTTTTTAATTGAAGAAGAACTGCTATTGGTTGTTATTTTATTTAAAAAGTAAGCAGTTTGTGGCATTAAATGAGATCTGAAGAAGCGTGCATTTCCAGCACGCGAAAGCGCTTATCTTTTATTATTTTTTATATGTAACTGAATAAAGCTGAGTTGGAACTTCTCGTGGTGTGTCCTGAGGTTTTTCACTTTGAGTTTCTTGGCCTCATACGTTGCCAGAGGACACTTTGGAGAGCGGAGACATTATTTTTATTTTGACCAGTTTAAATATGCAAGGACAGGAAATCAAAGAATGTGGCTACCCCCACACCTGTAATTACTAGCAAATAACAAAATTCAGCCAACACTAGCTTCAGTTCAAGTTACTGAAGAGCAGAATAACTTCAGTTAAAAATTCCTTCAACACTCCTTCATACACAGTTTAAATCAATTAAATACTGCCAAGCATTTGGTGTACTGCAGTTTTGACACTTCTCATCTCAGCTGTGATGGTTTGCATGCTGCTAAGCGATATGCCATATTTCTAAATATTGCCCAATGGTGCGTAAGGGTTGGAAAACTGGCTATATTAAGCCCACTATGCGGGGAATACAGCATAATCCATTGGAGTTCTGTCTCTGAAGCATACAATGGTAGGCATTGGAGAGGGTTCACGCTTTTGGGTGCAGAGTTGGGGCATTCAGGAGTCCAGGGTCATGGGTCAGACTCCTTGTCAAAAACCATGAGGGCCGGCTGATGCAGGGAGGTTACCAGGGCTCAGAGTGCAAGGCAGGGGCCTGAGACTGGCTGGCAAGGAACCTCACCAGTGCAACCGGTATTCTCTGTACAGATGAACAGTGTCTTTACCACCACAATGATCTGAACAGATAGAAGGGAGCTCTCTTGGACACCTTGGTCCAAGAATTTCATGCAGGTAATGCCCCACATATATGAAAGTACTATCACCTGTGTTTCACCAATATCTAATCTTGAATGTCTGCTAAACTGGTATTTATAATGGTGTGTTTCTCTCCCAATATCTGCAGAGGAGAAGGCTTACAACATTGAGGTGCATGCCAGGTGCTTGGCCATGTTGCACCATGAGGGTGGTGAGCACAGATGTATTTTGCTATCTATAGCCAAATAAGCAAGAAAGAGTAAAGCATTTACTGTGAATAGGTACATACAGTAAAGATTGTATTGCAATGAATATGGACTCACACCTGTACTGCAAGAAGTGCATACTGCCAACTGTAGTGCCATAAGCAGGGAAGACTAAAGCATTAACCATAATAAAGTATATGCAATAAAGTTTGTAGAGCAATAACTGTGGAATTACAACTGTATTGCAACACCTGCATAATGACAACCGTTGTGTAATAACAGCATGTAATTATACCAGTAAATGATTGAAGGTATCCCTAATAAAGTCTGTTGTGCAATGACTGTGGAAGTAGGTCAGTTTTTTAAAGGAATCCATTATTACAACTGTTCTGCAATAAAAACAGGAAATAATACCTACATAAAAGTATATCTAATAAAGTCTGCTGTGCAAGAAGTGTGGAAGTAAGGCTGTTTTGCAAGAAATCAATTATTACAACTGTTCTGCAATAAAAACGCAAAATAATATCAGCACCTGCATGAAGGTATATCTAATAAAGTCTGATGTACAGTAAGTGCAATTGCAATTCTATGACCCCTCTCAAAGATCCTGGAAAAATGTGTTCACAAACAAATCCTACAATACCTCATACAAGAGAACCTTATCACCTCCATTCAACATGGATTTCACTTTAGTCACAGTACCTCTACTGCCCTCATCTCCTTCATTAATACCATCTCACTAGCCAGAGACCAGAACAAACTAGTCTCTTGCCTGTTTCTTGATCTCTCAAAAGCTTTCGACACTGTCTCTCACCCCCTCCTCTTAAATAAACTCTCTGAACTCAACCTATCTACCTCTACTATTCCATGATTCTCTAGTTACCTCAACAATGATTTCCAATCTATTAAATGGCTTTCTGCTGTCTCCCCAGAACTCCCTGTAAACATGGAAGTACCCCAAGGTTTAATACTGAGCTTACTACTATTTAATAATTTTACTAATTGATTATCTACCTCCACTCCTCAGTCATCTGTTGTGCAATATGCTGATGACTCCACAGTCATCACCATAGCCGATACCCTCTACGATCTACATACTACAACTCAGAACTCCTTTTTGTCTATTGAAAAATGGCTCAACCAAAACCATCTAATCTTAAACGCTTGCTTTTTGTTCCAAAAACAATGTATCATCTAAAACCTTCTTTTTCTATCACTTCCCAAGATAATGCACCCATCACAGTTGAAACATACTCCAAACTATTTGGGGTCATTATTGATGACCAGCTAAAATTTGACCTACATGTAATGAGTAACATTAAGAAAACCCACCAAATATTGGACCCCTCTACAGGAACAAAAACTTTTTATCTAGTAAAGCCAAGACAGTCCTATCCCATGCTTACCTACTACCAACCCTTCGCTATGGCTGTCGAATACTCACCAACTTACAAACCACACTTCTCTCTAAATTAGAAACCACCTACAACAAGGTTGCCAAATTTGCTGCTGAACTGCCATGCTTTTCTCATCACTGCTTAGCACTCAGGAAACTAAACTGGTTAGAGCTTTCCCATAACCTTATCCTCTCTCAGCTTCAGATAATTCACTCTGTACTGCACCAGCCCTTTTTCTGCCCCAGCATTACCTCTATTATCTCCTCCTACTCCCCACCCAGGACACTTTGGAGTTCAGAATAACATCTCCTTTCCATACACAAGCCAAAGATCAACTTACGCAAAAACCTTTACAGCTATTCATCAGCTGAGAACTGGAATAAACATCCACTTGACATTAGAAATATTAAGCTCAAACATCAGTTTGGAAATGCATTAAAAAAAACCTAAGCAACACAAGACTATGTCAGTGTAATCATCCCCAATGACTGACCCTACTTCTCTCTGCCAACCAGTCTCCCTCCCCCCTCCCATACCTGTATCACCCTACTTCCTTTTTCTTCCACCTAATTTCTCTGCAGTACTCCTACTTCTATTTTTCTCTAACCTTGTACCTGCATTTTACTGTAGACACAAACAAAAATTATTATACCTAACTAATTCTTTCCCACTGCTACTATTCAGGTGGACTGATGATAAAGACCGTAAATTTTTCTATTTGTGTACAGTTTAATCTGTACTGTACTAGTTTGTACTTTTTTTAATTTTTAGAAGCTATTTGCAATCTCATGTCTTTTCTCTATTTTTGTAATTTTTTTTAATTTTGTAAATTTTGTTTAAATAGCTAAGTTTTACACCTGTGAAGTTATGCATATGATTGTCTATGTATTTGTGGAGCTTTTCTCCCCGGGTCTCCACTGAAAAAGGGCTTTGACCCAGCTGGACTAACCCGGTCAACAAATGTCAAATTAATAAATAAATAAATAAGTTTAGGTTCAGAGTTGTTTTGTAAGAAATTAATTATGACAACTGGTCTGCAATGACACATGCACCGGTTGCAATAATACCAAGGTACATTGTGTACATTAGGATTGTCAAGTTTTCACCATTGCATTTCAGCTACAAGCATTCAGGCTGTGAGGCAAGGTGGTGTAGTCGGGTCTATATTAGAACACTGACTTTTTAAAATGTTGAATGTTCTAATATCGACCCCTATTCAGCGAATGCTGACAATATCAAACATGCAGAACAGCGAATTTTTTCCCAGGGAAAAAATTTGCTGTTCCAACACACATACACACAACACAAACACACCAAACAAACAGCAATCCACACACATACACCTAAAATTCTACATCTAACCCTACACTAAACTGTACACACACCACTAGCTATCCACTTGCCTTAACCCAAACCCTAAGGTCCGTCACTATCGCACACTCACCTCACCTGCGCCCTAACCCTAACTCACCTATCCTGCCCTAACACTCACGTCCACACAATCTCACACTTACCTGACCCACGCCCTAACCCTAACTCATCTACCTCATGCCCTAACCCTCACATCCACAATCATACACTTACCTGATCCTGACCCGTAACTTTCCGCCACAGTGCTGAACATAGCAAAGCCACATGAATGGCCAACTGAATTCCTTCCATAGGAAGAAATTCAGTGTACCGCAGCTTGGCTATTTTCAGCATTCACTGAATAGGGGTCGATATTAAAACATTCGAAGTTGTGAAACTTCGATGTTCTAATATAGACCCAGTGTAGTCAGGTATAACAGTGTTTTAATTGTAGACTGCAAATAATAACCCATAATCAGATATTGTTTGTTGACTTCACAGATATTTCAACACACTAACAATGTATTGTGTATACCTGCATTTTGTGTAGTAATGTATAGTTTACCTAGTATCTCTGTCACATTTGAATGTCATGCATGTGCGTTCAACTGTCACTGCAGTACAAAACTGTACCATTATTACCAGGTCATATTTTGGTGCCAGGTGAGCTCTAGACAAATATCAGTCAGTCAGTAATTAGCAGTGACTCAGTAGCTCAGTTTGCTAAATGCTGTGTATGAAATACATTTTTGCCACACACAGACCAGGGTTCGAATCCAGTGCTATGTAGATCTTAATATTACAGTATCAGTCATGTAATGTTTACAGATATTCTCTCCACAGGAACTATAGATACATGGATGAGGTATCCCATAGTTTGAGCAAATTATTGTGTGTTTAGATGTGACAGACTGTTACAATCATTATCAGGAATATAAAAATACAGCATAAAGTAAAGGAAATAAGTATAGTAATAAAAGAAAAGAAAAGAAAATGTCTAAACTTTGGTATGGTTGCATGCCTGGAGTGTCTGTTAAAGGTTTTTGCAGTCAATTAATACATTTGATGCAAATGTCCTCTGCAGTCACTGCTATTGCGTTCTATCCCTATGCCTGCCAATCAAGGCATGATAGCTGTTTACTCTCTGTACTGTACACATACATGTCTCTCAAGTGTCACACTGTCACAGAATGTTATTACTGTTGTGTAATCCCTCTGTCACAGATGTATCATCTACATGATTATGTAAATAGCAAAGTAACACTACATCAGACCACAGTATACCTTGATAGTTATATAGATATACATGATGTACAAGTTTTCTGTGTAGTTGTGTACCTGCAGTTGTTGCTGCTTGGCCCATACTGTCCCATGCAGATAGCTTGAGAGGTATGTGTTTGCTACAGCAACTATAGGGCACTTTTACACATAAATAAAGGGCAGACCTGTAGAGTAGATAGCAGTATTGTTGTCAACTATATAGCCTATGTATTAATGGACTGTATTTATCTCTCTCCCCACCTCTTCTCTTCATATATTTATTATTGTTATTCATTGGTTATGTTTACCATTAACATATGTTGTTCCATAAACTGCATTTTGAGACATGCGTTTTATTATTATGTATTACAATGGTTGCATATTAACATATCTTGTTGAGTAACCTATTCTGTTGGCCTTATGCCACAACTGTTACTGGCATGCTGTTAATATACTGACTGTTGTGGTAATTATTGTTGTGTTTCACATAATATGCATTGAAATATAATGGGGTTATTTCCAATGTTCTGGCATGCTGTTATTACTAACAATGGTTTTGTTCAGAACTAACCTATATGCATTGCTTTACCTCCATAAACACAGCACATCAGGGTAGGTTGGTTCTTGTTGATCTACATACCCTACTTTAGCCGGCCATGACACCGGGTTCTAGCACATCTGGGACCAAAGCTGGTGGTGCCCCCTCCACTGGCCCTGTACCACCTTTGGGAGGAACTGCCTCAGAGGATGGGGCCCATCCCCCTGGGAACAGTGGCAGAGGGGCAGTAGTCACCCAGGAACAACTACTGGCCATGGTGTGCAGGATTACTCATAGGAGTTATGAACATCACCTGCATTGGATTGAGGGCAGATTGGACAACCTGGTGGGGCCAGATGACTCTGGTGCCCAGCCTCTAGCACAGCCACCTTTGGGGTAGTGAAGGAGCAGTGCTTACCACCCATGGGTGGAGATGTCAGTCACACTGTTGCTGTATGGAGGCACATGCACTTTGGATTTCACAACACCCTCCCCATCCAAGGTGTTTACCTCACTCATATGTCACACACTGCCACTGTCTGCTATCTTGTCTGGCTTGTCTGTCTGTAATTGCATCCTCTCCTACCCAACTTACCTCCCCACAAGTACCTATATCCCATCACCAAAATTCCACTCTCTCCTTATAAAAAAATAATAAATAAAAACAAATAAATAAATAAAAGGGCAACTGTCCCACAAAAAAAATTGCCCCATACATAGCTCTCCATTTTGCACACATGTCCACTGGACGCAAGTAAGTAGGTCCAATTGGCTTATCAACACATTTATGTTGTCCTCACCCCTCTCTCTGGGTTTTGAGAGTCCAAATTCATCCAGAAAACTATCAAAATGCAAAACTGTTGCTTCACAAGAAATGGAAAGCTATGGTTCTTCCCTACACCCTTCCTGCACATCCCAACCTGCCTTTCACTGTGTTTTTCCCCCTGCTTGCCCCATTTCACCACTGCCTATCACCCACCTTTCTTTTTAATTTTTTAGAGTGGGTTTGCGAGGAGCTAAGTGAAGTGCCATGATGCCACACATCACGCAGCATGGCGCAAATCCACTTAAATGAGGGTTAATGTGTCTTAATGATCTTATGTGTTTTTCACACTATTAGGCATGTAAAATAACCACCTCTGCCACATTTTGAACCTGGACCACTGTCAACTACAGCCAACAGCACTAACCCACTACACCACAGAGGTCTTACATAACAGAGGTGTTTCCAGCAATACTGATCACCACTAACAGACTAAAGTCAACCTAATGTGGAAAATGGGAGTGTACCTGGGACTCTGATGCAAAAAGACACCAGTAGACAGCCAAATAAATAATAATGGCAGTACATCAGACCTGGGATAGCAGGTAAATGTTCCCTTTTACCTGTAACATCTTTAAACACACCTGCTAAGGCATCAGTGACACAGAACATATGTTCAAATGGTACCCTGCTGCAGAATAACTGCCTTTGAAATCCATGCACATACTGATGGATGCAGACGTGTGTCATAGCCTGTATGTCTGCACATATATCTGGCAAATGCACCTACTCCAGCACTGACTCAGTAGCTCAGGCTGTTAAATGCCTTACATATAGAGCATTTTGCCACACACAGTTTTGGGTTCGAATACTGTGTGTTGCATGTCAATTACATTGTTGTGAACACAGCAAGTAATGACTGAGTCATCCAGTTGTAATCCCCATAGGTTACTGCTACTGAGTTATTTGCTACCCAGTTTTGCAAGTCAGAGGCTTGCAGGTAGGGACACACTGCACATATACATATAGCCTAATTATATGTTGCCTACTACCCTGCTATTGACACTGTTGCATAACAGATGTACCTTAAGCACATACCTCGATTGTACTGTAATGGGTACCCTTACCCTGGCTCTGCTGTAATGACATGGCTGACACAGCTGCCACAGTTATGCATACAGATTGCTGACCTCCACAGTTTTCACACTCCTCCCATGTGTCTTAGGCTGGAGCATACACAGCTGTATTTTAAGGTAGCTGCTACAGACTGACCATACTTCCCAACTCCCTATCACAAGGGATCCAGACACAAGCGTATATAAAGGGGGTCAAAGGCCCAGAGATAGATACATGTTGCATGGTCTGCCTCTACAAAGATAGTAAGTTGATAGAATAGCAGCTACTGCATTAGCATGCATATTCTGATGGGTATGAAGTGTGACACTCACATGTCTCTCTCACCTTTCTGACTGCAACACAATGTCTGCCAGTGAACTGCCAGATGACTACACTGCCATGGGACACTGACCAAACATATGAGGCAAAACTGTGGACATACTTCATACATCTGTACAGTGGACATTATTTGCACTTACCCTCTGTGATGCTGTAGTCTCCACACCTCAGTAATGTTCATCTCAAAAACTAAGAAAGGGGCCAAGGCCTACATGAAGGCCTTATGTGTTGCACTGTGGTGCTTTATCATTAGTAAATGATAGCACAATTCAGCTGTTTTGGATGCGATTAGCAATTCTGAGCCACAGATTGGTACAGAGGCAATTACCTGTTAATGAGCATTACCTACAAAAGGCAAGCAACTACTTCTGGGGAACAGGTCTGTATATGGTTTTACTCACACAGACAGCGTATGTGCAAAGCATATGCAGAAGAATGCTTCAAAAAAAGAAATACATCACTCTACCAGGTATGTAATACATTTCCCGTTAAAACAGGATGCAGATGGGAAGATGGAGGTATGGGGAATAGGGATCAAAACAGTAGGTGTGTATTAGATCTATGATATTGACATGTCAGTCATACTCTGCTGTCCAATACCTACAGACATGCGTATCAACTTTCCCTGCTTTGAATCATATCTCTGTCCTTGTCTATCCCTCCAACAATGTTCAGCTGTTGTAGTAAAGATAGTGGATTAGACTAAAGACATAATGACATTAGGTAAGGATGTGCACTCCTGTAACATCAAATGATGTATTGTAATTCACCTCTTCTCAGTCTGTCAGTGTTACACATAAATAGTACTTACGATGTACAAGTGTCCCTGAATGTCCCTGATGTACTCTGGCTAAGTTCCTGTTTCATGGAAATGTATCCCTGTCTGGTTGAGAGCTATGCCTAACATACCTCTCAACCTCATACAGTAAGAAATTAGGACAAAGCCATATTTAATGGGGGGACAAAGGCTAAAACTCAGTGACAGAGTATATATATTGGTCATACAAAGTAAGAATGTGAATAGACTAACAGATATTATTGTAGCACAAGTGTTTTCTGAAGGTATCTGATGGGTGACAGTTAGAGTCTGTTTTAATTTTCTGACAGCAGCCATCAATGATTGGACAACCATTTGTCAGACATCCACAAGTTTGTGCAAAAAGGACCACATCTATAAAGCAAACTTGTCGACATTCTGCAAACATCTGC
This sequence comes from Protopterus annectens, assembly GCF_019279795.1. Lineage (NCBI taxonomy): Eukaryota > Metazoa > Chordata > Ceratodontiformes > Protopteridae > Protopterus > Protopterus annectens. The sequence goes on along the minus strand of NC_056730.1, from coordinate 668,466,967 downwards.
ATAGCTGAGAGGTATGATGCCTACAGGGAACATATACTACAGCAGGTTTGCATTGCTGTCTGTCATTGTGGCACACTAGTGTTGCTGGACAGTCTCCATATAGTTGTTATAATAGCACACTGCTATTTGTCTGACACTGGCCGTATGACATATTAGTGGGGATTTGTCCACAGGGGAAACACCACAGTACACTGCAGCAATAGGTGTAGAGACATACAGTAGAATCTGTCATGGCACACAGAGACAATACCCAATATTGCTACTACCTTGGTGATAGCCACACATGTAGTGTGTTGCCAGACTGTGGGGTCTGCTGTGTGAGGGAGCAGTGGATAGTGCAGACTATTATGGGTGTGTAGGATCTATACATAGTGGACATCTACACATCTGGTCCTGTAATGTGTTCCCCTCTTTTTGTCTTGCCGGAATGATGTACCGACGATGACACAGTCCATTTTCATCTGCAGATATTGACACTATACTGAATGCCCTCAGACTCAACCATCACATCCTGCTTTTAAGGGGACACCACAATCATAAAGTGTGGGCAGCATTGTGGGATGACCTCATGAGGGCTGTTAATCATATTGGCCAACAGACAGGACCTATAAGCAGGCCCGACACAGGACCTCAGATATGGGCAATACTGCACGTCTAAGGGCAGCTGCTGTTGCCAGGGATTGTGCTGCCACTGGTGGAGGGCTTACAACAGAACAACCACTCTCGGCCACAGAGGAATTCTTGGTGAACGTAGGATCAACCAACAGCTCTCAGCCATCCATCACACCATACATCCTGGAGGTGGGTGTCACAGCATCCACATCAGAGGAGCATCCAGGTAAGCTTACTGTGTTCACCAGTATAATACATTAGCAGTCATTGTGGCAGGCTCTACAGACCAGTACATGGATGTCAGGTCTGTCTGCACTGGGGGAGTGGTTGGGCTTTTACCCACAGTTGTGCACACATACTCAAAATGTCAACAATATAGCCCATATCACATTAACTACTGTACATGTGGATATATGCACATATTACCTTGTAACACTGCAACATTTGGTGTTGCTGACAATATCTCTCCCTCACCTTTTCATAGGTCCGTCAGGCGTGGCCAGAGTCCATGGTCCTATAGGTAGTAAATGTGATACTGTTGTTTTACAGATACAGATATACTGTCGCTTCCGTGTGTAGAACACAAAAAAAGAGTATTTGTGGGCTCTGTTCAAGCAGCTTTATTTTATACAAACACATTACTATAAAGGTTTACTGACTCTAACTTAAGTAACTTGTATACAAATTAACAACTGTGATAATCCATGCTCACTCTCTGGCTGCTCCTTCAAAATGGCACTTGGGATTGCACATGTCTGGAATACATACGTGCACGTACAGCCTCACATGCTTCTTAAAGATGTAGCACACACTTTTCACTACACTGTATATCCTCCCTCTTTGAGAACTAGATTATGCAATTGTTATGAGACTATTTGGCATGCAGAAATCACAGGTAATCCTTAGTCATACATTATACAATACTAAATGCACATGTATGTACAATCAAGTCCACATTGTTGCATATTTCACACTAGGCTTAGATACATGTCAATATCATGTGACACAAAACTGGGTATTAGATTTAGCAGCTGGAACAGTTTCTATAAAATGGTTGACCTGCTGAATGTTTGAATCACTTTCTGGAATGGAATCAGAATTTTGAACACAGTCTGGTCTGGAAACAGTGTCTGACTCAGTCTTTGATTTAGAGTCCACATCACAGAAACAATGTTGTGATTTCAATGACGATGATGATTCTAGTGCAGGAAAAAATGTCTGCGATTCCTGCTATACTCCACACCCTCAAAACTTACCAAGTAAGATCTTGGCTTGGCACAGATGTCTGTAATCTGTCCTATTCAATCAAAACCTTTTGTTGTTTGGATTCGTACCATCTCTCCTTCCCTCAACGGACAAAGTAATCTACTCGATCTGTCATAACTAGATTTCTGGATATTACATTTCTTAAACAATTGAGCCTTGATAGTTTTAGTGTTCTTAGATTTAGGCTGCAACAAACTTGAAGAAATAGGCAGCATAGTTCTAGTTTGCCTGGAAAGTAGTCTTTGAGCAGGTGAGACACAAACATCATCACAGGGTATGTTTCTGAGATTAAGCAAATTCAAGAATACATCAGTATTGTCCTTCTGTGACCTTTCAAGTAATTGCTTTGCATTCTGCACTGCATATTCAGTTAGACCATTGGACTGAGGATATTCAAGACTACTAGTGGCATGTACAAAGTCCCATTCCTTTGCAAATTTCTGAAACAATTGGCTAGGAAATTGAGTAGCATTGTCAGAAAAAAGTTTGTGTGGACTACCATGAACTGAGAAATGACATTTCAACTTAGTAATAACAGCAGTTGAGGTTAGATTAGGTAGTAGATCACTTTCAAACCAACTCAAATAAGAGTCTACCAGAACTAAATAGTGTTGATTGTTCCACTCAAAGATATCTGTTGCTAAAGTAGACCACGGTAGTTCAGGAACTGGACTTAGTTGAAGTGGTTCTATTTGCAAATGTGATCTAGTACCATTGCATACTGAACAAGAAGAAAGACCTCTATCAATGTCTTTTAGTAATGAAGGCCAAAATGCTAATTCTCTTACTCTTCTCTTAGTAGATGTGGACCTTGGTTGACCATGATGCAAAATCTGGATGTATTCTTGTTGTAATGAAGCAGGAACAACAATTTTAGGGCCTTTGAAAATAATGCAATCTTCCATCAACAATTCATCTCTGTAAGGAAAATATATTTGCACTTCAAGTGATGCACTAGATTGTGCTGATGGCCATCCGACATTAATATAGTGATTGAGCTTCTGCAAAATTGGATCAGTCTGAGTGTGATCTCTTAACTCACCAAGTCTAGTGGTAGAAAAATTGCACGCTGACATAACATCAAAGTCAAAAGTCTCAGCATTAAGCTATTCTGTTGTAAGTCTGTGCAATCTGGCTAAGGTATCAGCCAGACAGAGCAATTTGCCTTTAGTGTAGACCATTTTGAAATTGTACTTTTGCAATTTGAACATCATTCTTTGTAATCTCACTGGAATGGAATGCATAGGCTTCTTTAGAATAGTAACTAGAGGTTGATGATCAGTTTCAATCTGAATAGCTCGACCATAAATATAATCATGAAACTTGGAACACACAAATAATATTGCCAAACATTCCTTCTCAATTTGAGCATACTGCATCTAAGTTTGGGTTAGTGTTCTAGATGCATAGGCTACTGGTTTTCCCTCTTGAATTATAACTGCACCTAGACCAAATTTTCAAGCATCACAGGAAAGAGTAACTGGTTTGTTCACATCATGGTTTCTGGCAATTTTCTGCTTGAGGTCTTCAAATGCCTTCTGGTGCTGTTCCAACCATGACCATGCAACATTTTTGCATGTGAGCTATTTTAAAGTTGCTGTCAACTCACTGAAGTCTGGTATAAATTTGCCTAAATAGCTGACCATGCCCAGAAAACACTGTAAAGCATGTACATCATCTGGTTCTGACATTTCAAGAATAGCTGCTTGTTTGGTCGGATCTGGTCTCAAGCCTATACTCGTAAAAAAATGTCCTACGTACATAACTTCTGAAAGTCTGAATTTGCACTTCAGAGGATTGAGCTTCACGTTTACTTCATGAGCCCTGTCTAGAACTTTCTTGAGGTTTCTGTCATGCTCTGCTTCACCATTGCCTCCAACCAATAGATCATCTACTATTATGGCAGAAGGATGACTCAAAAAAATGTGTTCCATTCCACGTTGAAAAACTTCACTTGCAGAATATATTACAAATGGCATCCTTAGGAATCTGTATCTGGCAAACCGAGTACCAAAAGTTGTTAGAACTGAGGATTTGTGATCCAGCATTACTTGCCAAAATGAACTCTTTGCATCCAAAACAGAAAATACACTGGCATTCCGTATTAGAGCTGCAACCTCTTCAACTGTGCGCATTGGATGATATGGTATTTTTAATGCTTTGTTCAAATCTCTTGGGTCAATGCATACTCTGATTTCACCTGAGCTTTTTTTGTGAGTGGCTACCATCATTCAGTTGGTTCTGTGACTGGACAAATCACACCTTCCTGCATCATTTTATCCAAATGAGCCTTAACTTTATCTTGCATAGCTATCAGAACTCTTCTTGCTGGTTTGACTACTGGAGTGACCTCTGGGTCTAACATTATGAAATACACAACTGGAAGTTTGCCTAACTTGCCATCAAAATCATCAGCATACTCTGAGAAAATGGCTTCTGAAAAATTAGAACTCGGAAAAGTACTAATGTGATGAACTTCTTTAGCAAAAGAAAGCAGATTAATTCTTAAACTATCTTTGAGACCCAATAAAGATTGCACTGGTCTTTGGAATATGTAGAATAACAAGCTGTAACAGTTCTTGGCCAAATAACATGAAAGTATCACTGAACCTTCGGTTTGAATTTCTTCACCTTCATAAGCAGCAAGTCTCACACTACTGGTTACATTGAGTTGTTCATTAGTTCTCACTGTAGCAAATGTGTGAACTGGTGTCTCCTTTGAGCTCTGTGGATCTTCCATTAATCTGGACAGTACAAAGCACTTCCCTTCTTGTTAATAAGTTCACTGTATCAACTCTTTCACCAAGCACTAATACACCATCTACATAGAAAGCTGACTCTTTCGGCTCTACTTGATAAACTTGCTTTTCTGTGCAACCTTTCTTTACAACTGTGTGAGGCTTACTTGATTTGCAAACCTTTTGGAACTGGTTCCATTTTTTACACTTGTGACATTGCTGACCAAATGCTAAGCACTTCTCTCTTTTAGACTCATGATTCGCACCACAATTGTGACAGTGAACAATAAAGCTAGATTTGGGTTTTGCTGATTCATGCTTATACTGCACTGAACTGGTGCTGGAGCTTGCACCTTTCTTGGAACTTTCTAAAAACCTTGTGCCTTCTTTGGAAAACCTGTAGCTTCTACGTGCTTAGGCCCACTCTTGTTTACCATGTGTTGCATACTATCTACATGTACTCTGGAGCCAACTGAAAGCATGCTCTTGTCACTTGCAAGCATACGTGTGTGCTTTTCTGTCACCTCATGGATTTGACAAATCTCTATGGCCTTGCTCAATGTTAAATCACTGTCACGAAGTAAACTCTTTCTCACAGCAACACTGTTAATACCACATACAAGCCTGTCCTTTATCAGCTCATCTTTTAAATCACCAAACTGACACATTTTAGCTCTGTTTCTCAAGTCAGTTATATAAGCTGCAAATGCTTCCCTGGTTTCTGATCTCTTGTGTAAAACAAATGCCTCTCTAATGTAACATTTGTCTGGGGGTTACACATTTCTCTGAACTTGCACTTCAAACACTTGGGGTCTTCCCCTGATCCAGCTTATACAACAATATGGTGGTCCGCACCTTCTTCTACATATACTGCTGGTGCATACACAAATGAACACTCTCTTTCTATGGCCTCTGAACCTATTAGGTTTAGCAAAATAAATGCCCTTGTGCATGCATCTCTATCTGCATAAGCTACTTGTATAAAAATATTGTACTCTTGCTCAAATATTCTCCAGTTCTCTGCAATATTCTGACCAAATACAAGCGGTAGGGGGTTTTGAAATCCATCTGCCATATTAACACATACCAGCGAAGGATTTTACAAATAAGCATAAACATGCACACATGCACATATGCCAGAACTAATGTCAGTAATTGTCCAATGCCTTTGTACTCTGAACTTATACCTTTTGTTGGGCTTTTCGGAATTATGCAAATAAACAAACTTGTAGTACTTTCGAATAACTGGACTTTGTAAAATAAACTTTTTAGGTGTTTTGGTACTTTTGTAATGTCGTGGTAAGGGCAAAAATGCTAAAGTCATTTACCATCATTTGCTAAAGTCATTTACCATCACTTTAAGAAACATTCGAGAATTTTACAATATGACTGAATAACTCACAAGCACTGTAATACTCTTGTAATGTAATTTTTTGCAAGAAAACATCTCTTATCAATGTAAGATACATGTCAAGTAACTGCACAATGCAAATAAATTGAACATCTGTTGCCTTAAACTCAATAACTTTTCGAAGTAATTGCACTTATAACTGCATAAAGCACACTGAAATGTCCCCAAAATGGTGGTACCTTGCTAGGCAACTCTCTACACTACAGGAAGCACTCTGTAATGGCAGCGCTTTGCGAACAGATACACCCAGCACAACATACTTTTCAAAATGGCTATACTTTGGCTGTATTACATGAAATAGTTGCAGTTTGCACACAATAAACTCTTCAAAATACATGCACAGTAATAAGCACACACTGTAAGCACACTTTAGACACTTTGAGATACTTCGAATAACTCTAGTTATGCCCTTGATGCAATATGAAGTCATAGTTATGCCCAAACACAGCACTTTGTCAAAACACATACAGTCACCTTGCTTTATTTTGCTTCATGTGCCCTTTTTCATTTCTTATATTTGTTTTGCTCCTCATTTAAGCTCCTTTCATGCCCAATGTACTTTTTTTGTGTTCGTTTTACTCTAAACATGCCTAACTTTGCCTTGAACACACTCATTTTGCTTTAAACATGCTTGTTTTTGCTTTAAACATACTCATTTTGCTTTACTGTTAATTGTTTTATCAAATATTTTTATCTTAAACGTTTTCCTTAGTTAACAAACTTTTCGTACTTTCCTCTTGCCTGATAATGCAGTTTGTGTCCTTGTAATGCCCCTTTTTTGTATTTTATATCAAATGAATAGGTTGTGTTATTTCTCATTACCTTTGATTCCTTCTGGCTATGTTTGTGCTCTTTTCTATCGGTTTTACCTTCACTGTCATCTTTGCACCTCATGGCTCTGAATATTCTTCTCTCTTTCATCCTGGTTCTGACACCATGTCACTTTTGTGTGTAGGACATGAAAAAAGAGTCTTTGTGTTCAAGCAGCTGTATTTTATACAAAGACATCACTATAAAGGCTTACTGACTCTAACTTAAGTAACTTATATACAAACTAACAACTGTGATCATGCATGCTCATTCTCTGGCTGCTCCATCAAAAAGGCACTAGGGATTACAAGTGTCTGGAATATATACGTGCACGTACAGCCTCACATGCTTCTTAAAGGTGTAGCACACACTTTACACTATGATCTACATATACCCTATGAAAGTTAAGGGCTGCCATTTTGCCTTATGCACAACTGTTATGCTTAGCCAGAGTAGAATAGTTGTATGTTCCATTTTGGAGTAGTTAACTACAGTGCATAGCATAGCAAATGGCAGGTGTGTATTTGTACAAACATTAATATGTTTTCACTTATAGTTATGAGCAACTATGCAGCCTGCTGCACATGAGGCAATTACTCTAAGATGCCCATTCAAACACAATAGGGAGAAGGTACATACCTAAGGCAGTGATACTACAACTGGCATATCATTCTCAAGATAGGTGTACTGGGTTTTATGTGTAGTTCTAACACATACATTGTCATATTGCATACCTCACAGGTGTATTGTACTGGCAACATTACCCGGATGTAGGTGAAGTACATGTTATACAGAGCCTGGGTTGTCTGTGTATGTTGTTGTGAGTTTGTGTGTTGTGCATGGCATCAGAGATGAGAAGATGTGGGACATGCAATGCAGTTGTGGATCCTCATCTGTATGAGTCTGTTGTGATTATCATACATAATAGTGCAGGTGGTAATGTACTCCTTTAGTATTACTTCTCACAGGTGAATGGGAAGATTGGAGTCTGTCCCCCTCAAAACCTGATGTCAGTGTCTCATCAGACTTTGATGATGATAGTGGCCATAGTGAGCCACAGGTGGGGTTGTTGGTGGCTGAATCTGTCAAGAGGTTGACATCCCTCTTCTGCCCCCATTGTCCCTACTCACAGTCAGTATTCCCACACATACCCAGTCACCAGAGACCACAGATATTGGACAGTCAGAGAGTGGTGGCATAGTACAGGACAGAGTGAGAACTATGGCATCAGTGAGTGTATACACTGGCCATAGCCAAAGAGCTGGTAAGGTCTCACACAGGCAGATTGACAGGGGTGCTCGAGGGAGAACTGCTGCCCATCCACCTCCTGTTGCAGGTATCACATCGCAGGTCACTCGGCACATGTTTTGGGCTGTCATGGAGGGACAGGCATGATCAGAATGCAACACCAGACAGATGCTTAGGGTTATGGATGCAGCACATTCTGACATCCGTGACTGCCTCCACCACATTGGTGATAACCTGGAACATTTCACTGATGTAGTGGACAGATAGTGGGCTAAGACTGTGTCTGTCTTGACCGCACATTGTCTGTGCTAGAACATGTGGTTGAAGTTGGGGCATCAGACATGTGGACGTAGGCCAGCAGCACCATCTGCTGGGAGTCCATGTGGCCGTGCACACTCAGGATCTCGTAGTGGCAGTACCTCCAGCTCTACAGAGGGAAGTGTGCAGTCTACACCATGACATGATAGGCCATGGGTGCGTGGTCCTGGGTGGTCCCATGGGAGACACAGGCCCAGCAGACAGCAGTCACTGTCAGGTACTAGCACCACATCTGACCTTGAGAATGGTGCTGCCCGAGCTACTCCTGGTGAAACCAGGTCCCGTGTTCATGGCCAGAGATGGTGAACTGTCCACTCTACCATTTATAGTCCACAGCTGTCCACCATAAACATGTGTAGGACTAGCAGTAGGCTTGACTGTATACACACACACACACACACACACACACACACACACACACACACACACACACACTCCAACACCACTGTCACATGCAGATCACCTACAGGCATGCACGGCACCTTTCTATGGCCCATGTAACTGGCACCTCTTCCTGACTCACACATGCTGTCAACTGTTTGGCACAGCCTAGGCTTCTGGCACCCACACACCACACCTTGTACATATGATGATACCTGTGCCACATTCCTGCCATCCATGGCATTGATGCAGGTTTCTGCATATATGTGTCTGACGCATAGGGTGACTATATAAATTTACATGTGTTTCTGTAGTGCTGTAGTGTTATGCCATGGCAGTTGTTGTGGGCCACGACAGGTATTGTATGCTGGCATGTGTCAGGACTATACATCAAACATTGGGTATCTTTGTTGCCTGATGGTACACTGGTGGTAGTGCTGCAGAATTATAGAATGACAGGTGTGTCACAGACCTGTGTATGTTTTTGTCCCAGGAGTCTGAGCTGTTCAACTATGGTCACATGGTGACAATACAGCGGCACAGGATGGCAAGGCAGCACAGCAGATATATGATGTCAGCAAGGTATGCCAGTGTACGTGCATGGCTCCCTAGGTGCATATGTGTAGAACAGTGTGTCAGGGACAATGTGGCCAGTCAGTGTCATCATGCTTTTATACCCTTTGACATGCTCTACTACCCTTGATACACGTCACCTGGGTATTCAGCATATACAACTGTAGATGGTGGTGGACATCAATTATGCTTATGTAGAGGAGGGAAATTTAGGGCCAGTGGCTAGTCACAGGGCCATAAAATGTATAACCAATGTCGAGCCGTAGGTCACATGGGCATGACTCTAGTGCTGCAAGGGAGCATATTTACACGCACAGACACACAAGTTGGATGCTGTGAGATTAGAACCCCTACCTATCTAGTATTACAGACTATAGCTCACAGTATTTATTGCATGCACCATGCTTTTTATCTGATATTATATTGTCAGCCAGTGCTCTTAATGTGGATGACATCAGCAGGCCTTGTAACTGAGGTCAATGTTGAGGCTAGAAGCTAGTCAGTGGGCATAAAATGCACAACCATTGCACAGAGATAGCCTACATGAGCTGGTCTGAAGTGCTGCATAGAGATACATTTACACACACAGACACACAAGTTGGATACTGTAAGATTAGAACCCTACCCATCTAGGTATTATATACACTACAGCTCACAGTGCTTACCACATGTGCCACTCTATTTATCTAATATTACACTGTCAGCCAATGCTCTTAAGGTGGATGACATCAGCAGGCATTTTAATTTTGGTGAATGTTGAGGCCAGCAGCTAGTCAGTGGGTTTAAAATGCATAACCATCACACAGAGATTTGGTGAATGTTGAGGCCAGCAGCTAGTCAGTGGGTGTAAAATGCATAACCATCACACAGAGATATATTTACACACAAGTTGGATGCTGTGAAATTGGAACCCCACCTATCTAGTCATACACACTATAGCTTGCAGTACTTATAACATGTTCCACTGAGTTTATCTGTTGTTAGATTGTCAGCCATTGCTCTTAAGGTGGATGACATCTACAGGTCTTGTAGAGGAGAAAATTTAGAGGCCAGCAGCCAGTCACAGGGCCATAAAATGCATACCATTGCATGGAGACAACCCATATGGGCATGTTCATAGTGCTGTGAGGGGATATATTGACATACATACACACATAGTTGGACGATGTGAGATTAGAACTCCTACCTATCTAGTATTACACACTACAACTCACATTACCTACTGCACACACCACAGATTATGTCTGTTGTATATGTTGATGCAGGCACAGTACTTGTGGAGTACACAACGTGGCCTTGTGTTAGACAGCATGTGTGGCCTACAGAGTGATACTGCTTGGTACAGTTATTGTATCTAGTGTCCTAGGGTGGGATACCTGGTAATATCCCTGCTACGTGTGTACACTTGCCAGTCTGGCCATATGTATCTGTTTGCAGTTTGACAGGCAGACATGTGGCCAGGGAAAATATGGCCTGTCCAAGGCATGCATTGCACTCATTGTACATTAAACCAACTGCATACTTATGTATGTCTGCAGGGTGACAGTCCACAGGCACAGGGGTCTGTGGGTGAGTGGATTATGTACTGTTGCTGCCTTGGTCTGGTGCCATTGGACAGCTGTTGTGACATGTATGTGCAGATAACCCCAGCATTCAGGCGTATGTGGAGACATTCTTACATCCCTGCCCATATCTATATAAATGTGTATAACAGGGTTGTCTCATTAAATGCAGTTGTGTGTGTAAGTAATGTAAATGTGTTCTGTAGAAGTATGTGGGGAGTCTATGGATCACTGTACTTTATATAGCTATATATACATCTTGTAATCATATGTATATGTGCCACATACTGATAGAGATACTAATCAAGTGTGAGAGGAATAGGGAGAGATAGATATGTATACATAGCTGTATGTATGTACAGACATATTTCCCCATAGCGGGTCTTTGGGTGGTAGAGGCAACAGACTTGAGCTCAAGTTAGCTAAGTGTAGGAGCATGCCCAGTGTGATTGTCAGTACCTACAAGGTGACACCAGGCCAGAGCTACCTATACTCCATTCCGGGATTATTGTGTGCTGCAGACCATTGGCTGCTGCACTTGTTACCACAGTACTGCAGTTCCTTGATATTGTCCAAGACATTCCCCAACTTTTTGCTGACCTTAATATGTGAATCAAACTTCAGAACTGTACATAACTTCACAGACTGTCCAGACGTTTGCCTCATATGTTTGTCCCATTTCATATAACATTGTGGTTTTCTAGTAAATTAGTGGCAAATCAGTGAAGATTGAAGTAAATAAATAATGACAGACATTTGACTTTCAGACTCCATGCACACCAGGAGAGTCATGCCAATGCAGGACCTGTTATTCTATCAATGTTCTACATTTGTAGGAGCAAATATTTAAAAGCTGTCCCAATTTGTGGGCCTTGGTCCCACTTTTATTCACTTTATTTGGCCAGATTTCCTGCTCTAAGAGGTTGAAAGGTATGATGTGACTGGGGTACATGGTGAAATGCCACACATAGGGTATCAGTCTGCATAGTTATCCCTGTACATGTTTTTTGCAGAATGTCCAGCATTTCGCCCCTTATGTCTGCTGTGTTCCTCATACATTTATGGTTTCCTGGTGCTATACTGTAAACAGCAGTCACTGACTTGTTGTACCTACTGACACATTTAAGTGATGACATTTACATCCTGCAGCTAATCTGACCTTTTGCAGCTTGCTGTTATACCAGCCACCTGCTAGGTTACTCAGAGCATGTATAATGTCTGTTTGTAGGTATGGCCCTTTGTGTCCCCATTCACTCTGACTTAGTCCAGCTTTCTTGCAGTAACAGATTGAGGGGTTATGACAGGCTGTGGGACTACCACCATATGAGTACCTCCTATGCAAAAGATGTTGGATGCTGCCAGATTCAAACCATCAGCACCATCATACATGCTATTGTCCCTGCCCTAGTGAGCCACACCAGCCACCAGACAGAGAGGTTTCTTTCCTCACACTATCAACAAGATAGAGGAATTGTCTGGTCTACTAGTATATCATTGCATACTTACTGTTACAGCAGTTGTATGGGAACACTGATGTGTTTGAGGTGGGGGACAACCAGCCTATGCTCTGCTGTCATAGACAGATGTGCACCTGTCCTGTAACCCTACTGCTTGGCATCTCTCTGAAATACTGTTGTGGAGTTTCCAGCCATGTGGCCTTGTGGCTATTATGGTGCAGACACTAGTGAACAGAGTACCTGTTGTCCCAAGTGGCTGTTAGATCTGTACAAGTAGCTCAGTAGCCCACTATAGATCTCTGCAAGTAGCCCAGTAGCACACTATGTATAGCCCACTATATTCCCCTGCATACATGTGGTAGATCCATACATATGCTACCATATTGCAGTACCCCTTACAAATGGTGTACAGGAGAGTGACTTACCTTGCGAATGCAGCAGTTGACAGACCTGTAGTTTGGGGCTGACTCTGTCTGATGCACAAAGTCCACAGCCAATACATGGTGAGGTACAGGTTACATGGGGTTGCTGGCATCATTTTTACTAATATGTGTGTGAGTCAGATTGCGGTGTCAGTCCCTAGGGCCCTAGGTTGTCAGTGCATCTGCTATGTGTTGTCTCTTGACCAAGGCCAGGACATATTGGGCACACCTATGTCTGCCTACAGGGACAGCCTCAGGGGGTTCCTCCTCTGACTCCCAATGTGGGTGTGGCTGTGGAGACCTAGACACTGGTGGGGGGCTGTGTATCCCTTCTCTTCGCTGATCCTGCTGAAGCTGTTTCTGCAGGATCATATTGTGTGGCATGGAAAATACTGTGAACATCTCTGCACAGGTGGCTGGAAAGTATTGCAAGGCTCCACCAGATACATTGAGGCACCAGAACCATGACTTCAACGGCCCAAACACATGCTCTATGATGTTCCCAGTCTGTGCATATGCCTCATTATGGCATTCTTCCATGAGCGTGTGTGTGTTTCTGATGGGTGTCATCATCCACATTTCCAGTGTGTAGCCAGCATCCCCAAGTAAATGGCCATATGGGATGTCTCCCCTAGTAAACATCTGGTACAGCTGTGATGCATGCAAGAGATGGGAGTCATGAAAACTACCAGGGCTGCCAGCACACATATTCATGATAATGTCCTGGGCATTGCACATGACCTGGCAGTTGATGGAGTGGTACCCCTTGCAGTTGATGTAGATTCTACGCTCTTCACCAGGTGGTTCCTTGATATGTACATGAATGTAATCTATGGCACCCAGTACCTCAGGGTAGTGTGTTACATGGTAGAATAGTTGCATACTGCTGCCCTCTCCTTAGGGGTGTGGAGAAAATAAATGTGCTCGCTGGCATGTGGTAGCATGCCATCCAGGAACTAGTGGAGTACCTGGAAGCAGATGTCTGTGAGACCCCCATCATGTCCCCAGTCAGTCTTTGGAAAGTACCTATAGCTAGTATCCTAAGGGCTACACATACCTTTGTTTCCACTGAGATGGGTACCACTCTGTTGGCTCTGGGTCTGAGTTGAGGGTGGCAAAGCTCAGTGAGTTGTAGTATATTCTGTCCACCTTGTAGCATTCTACAATCTCCAGCTCATGTAGTTCCTGGTAGGTTACTCTGAGCCTAATCATTCTTCTCCTTCTCAGTCTAGGTCGATGGACAGCATCAGCAGCAGCTACATTGACTTCAGCATCTAGCACATACATATGTAGCAGACTGCAGCAGCCCCTAGCATTCTCTATATTAAAATTCCCAAGTCTTTATTCCAATGGTGCAGAGTACGAGGCAAAATCAGATTGTAGGGTGTATTCATACTCTATAGTGATCTGCTGTAGGTGTAGCCTGTGTGATTGGCTAGCTATGATGCATTCCACCTGCCAAGTATATCATCAAGGGATTTAATGGCCCTAGTTTAAGTGAAAGAGGGCTCATTAGTAATTAATATATCACTGACTTTCTCAGCCAATTATTTTTTTGGCAGCCTTCCTTGGTGAGCACTGTGGTGTGTCACGCAAACCTGTGCCACACAGATAAACAAGGCTTAGCAGTGAGCAGACATGCCTCCATGGAAAGTCACACTCAGCACAGCTGTTTGCAGTGCAAACATGTTCAAATCTGCAGAAACACGTGCACCTAAGGTAAACAAATCTTAGCAGTCACCAGACATCTCCCCCGATGAGCAGACTGGTGAGTTGCACAAATAGGCACCACTGAGCTCCAATGAGCTTACAAGTTTGTAGATGACAGCTACCTCTTCTGTGGACACCAACACAGTTCTGTCCCAATACGGATGGGATCTACGGACACAGATACCCATTTGTGCTGTTCAGTAACCCCAGCTCATTTGCATACAGATCAGTGCACAGTTCCTGGAAACTACAAGGTTTCAGGCCCTGCCCCATTAGCAACCACAGCATTCCTACATTGTACATACTCCACATGGGATCCTATAATGCATTACTTTTACATACTCAAAAATTCTGGGTTTTACAATATTTTTATACTTTTTTTCCATAACAGCATGTTTGCACACTGAGGCACACCATGCAAACATACCCAGGTAATTAAAAAAATAAAATTATTTTACATTATTTCCATATGGTTTTGGACACACAGTGATTACTGTTGCACATATCTGTGTCCTCTATACTATTTCTGCCACTGTAACTACACTTTTACAGCCCCTGGTGTCATTTTTACATCCTGTACATGGAATTCTTCTATCTACATTATGGACACCAACATGGGGTCTGCACAACTGCCTATCTGCTTGCTGGATCACTCTACCTGCCTTATCTGCATGCATTTCACCTGCTTATGAGGTGAACTGCATGCCACAGACACTTCCGTGTTTGCATGCTCATGCACACCCCTCAGCTCCATTCCCTGGATCACACATCTGCTTACTTCCATGTAAGCACTGTGCCATTATGCCTACACAGCAAATAAGTCCATGTAGGCTTTAGTAAATTCCCTCACTATCTTATGTAATAGTGTTGTCAACCATATATTAAGACTGCTATCTTCATCTTCACTATTCAACACGTCTGAGGCAATATGTGGGGCTTTTACAAAGGTTGTTTAAATAAATGGGCATTCTCAAGACAAAAGGGTCCTTGGACAAGTGCAGTGCACTAATCCAGTTAACAAATGGAAAAATAAATAAATTATCCAGTTCTTTTGAAGTATGGTTTTAAAAAGAGACTGCAATACTAATGGATCCAACATTAAGCACTTCTCCAAACACAACAGAAAATCAAAAGAAGTAAAAAAACAGACTGAAGCTGTCAAAGCTTGCAATCCTCAGGTAAAATATAGACAACACACTCACCATCAGATGACAGGATCATTCAGATGTTTTTGTTTGGCTCTTTTCTCTCCACAAAGTGGGTCTTTTTAACATTACAGAAAACATCACTCAGGGATTATTTCACAGTTTAAAACAAATACTGAAGTTTTAAAATTGCAAAACGTTGACTAACAATGAGGTAGAATTCTATAGAAACAAATCAGATGAGGAATTCTATACAAATAATTCTAAACAGAGAATTATACAGCTAGAACTGTCCATATAAAATTCTTAACACAGTTTTCTAAATACCATTAGAAGTTTTCAAAAGTAATTGCATTTGATATAATACCTCACTTGGGTATAGTTGACAAACTCATTAAACTGGGCATAAACCCCTACATAACTCACTGGATTGCCCCCTGGCTCACAGACAGATCCCAGGAAGTCAGGATTGGTGAATTCACCTCCACTAAGAGACTGGTAACCAGCTGGGTACCTCATGGCTCCATGCTGAGACCTGTCCTATTTGGCCTCTAATTCTCTGAGGTAAAGGCTAATGTCAAAAGCCTTTGGCTGACCAAATTCACAGTAACTGTAAATTGGGAGCTATCATTGATTCCCTCCATGACACAAGCATCTTACAAGAGAGCGTAACACAGATAAATGATTACTACCAAAGTCATGAACTAAAACTCAATGTCAAGAAATGCGTAATACTACCTTTCGGGAAAACTGTCACACAGGCTAATTACTCCATTGATAAGACACTCCTAAGAGTTAAGCCAGTAGTCAGGGATCTGGGGACATATGTAGGCAGTAATATGGCTTTTGACCAACATGATGCCAAGGTGGTAAGAAAATCATTCTATGTTGCCCAACTTATAAGTAAGGACATAGCATATGCATAGCATAGTCCAACGAAGTCAGAGTGCCACTTTCTTTGGCACTTATCACACCCCTCATTGAGTATAATACCCCCTTTGGCATATACATAACCAGACATATGTAACAGTTGGAATAGGAGAATCCAGGGTGTAAACACACTGTCCTATACGGATTGCCTTAAAGCCCTGTCTCTATATTCCATCCCATACAGGCTACTAAGAGGCGATCTATGCCAGTTATCCATGGTATTCTCAAATCCAGCTCTGATGGACCCTTTGCACATCTGCAAAATGAACAGAATCAGAGCCACTAGATCCAAGAATTTAAATTTTGCTTGTGACATAAACAGTACATGTTGGTGAGACAGATAAGTGTCTTAGAGGATCCACATGCCCTGGAACAGGCTCCCCATCCATGTGAAGAAGAGTCTATCCATGACCCTATTTAAGCTTAACCTTGACCAATGGATGGGAAATCAGAGATTCACTCTAGGTCTAGACCCCATGTCTCTGATAGACACAGGTAGAGAGTAGTGCCCAAACTAACATACCCCCCACATAACCTGTTGAAACTTCCGACCATACCCCTTCCAAATAAATACTCATAAATACCCATAATACATAGGGACATAATTGGGTTGGATGGTGGCTACTAGCCCAGTATGTACCCATGAGCCTATGAACCTAAATGTGCTGTGTGGGTGGATGTTAAACATCTGCATGTAACATGCACTACTTGATTCAGAAAGCATAATAACCTTAATAAAAGAAACTCCAGCCCAGTTAAAAAGGCAGGAATTGTATGTCAGAGCTGGATCATGGTCAAATGGAGCCCCAGGCAGGTTAATGGATCAGGGATTCACACACATGCAACAGCTTCTCCTCCAGCAGTCCACCTGAGCCACCCCCTCCCCCGAGCCATTCCAGTGTCTTATTACTTGACTATTTCTCCCTAGTGAACATAGATACTGTTCAAACTTGTCAGAGTGCATAATGTTCTCTTCTTTACTTCTATAATGATAAAAGATATTTGGATTTAATTTAAAACTTTCATTTTAAATTCCATAGACATTTGCTAAACAAAACAATACAGTCTCACAATGAAAACAGACTTACCATTAACAGTAAACTTCTCTGCCCTTAAAACTCACATTCATTGAAACCCACATTCAAGGAAAATGCATCTGGCCAGTGGTTAATAAAGTTTACCTTTGGGCTGTTTTTAAGCCACAGGCCCCTTGCACACTTTTAAGAACCATACATACATGCATGTGTTCTTTGATTCACCTTCCTGATTGTATTAAATTATATTCCTTGTATAGTACAGCACCACCTGTTTGTTTTAAATTTGTAGTTTTGAACATTTTCCCAGTAAGCAATGAAACAAAATGTATGATGCAATAATGACAAAACTATCTTTTTCAGAACATTTCAACCATAAAAGGCCACGCAAACTTCTGTCATTAAAATCCACCAATATTAGTCAATATGCACAATCTCTGCAGAAGTAAAAGTCATCTGAATAATTACACATTAAAATCTGCCACTGAAAAAGCCACAGACAAGCAGACTCAGACTAGCATGGCACACAACCCATGTTTATTAATAATATGAGCACTTTTGTTTGGATCAATACCAAACTTCTTCAGAAAAACATATGTAGCACAAAACATTCAACTGTTATACTTTAAAATTCATCATGTGATCCAATTCCAATACTAGTCATGTGGTTTGCCCTACAAATTACTTAAAAACATTCATATTTTATATGCTATAGCATATAAAATATGAATGTTTTAAGTAAGTTGTAGGGCAAACTACATGACTAGTACTGGAATTGGATCAGGTGATTGATCACATGATGAATTTTTAAAGTATAACAGTTGAATGTTTTGTGTTACATGTGTTTTTCTGAAGAAGTTTGGTATTGAACCAAATGAAAGCGCTCATATTATTAATAAATGTGGGTTGTGTGCCGTGCTGGTCTGAGTCTGCTTCTCTGTAGATTTTTCAGTGGCTTGTTTTTCCAAAAATTACATTAAAATCTGCAACTAATAAAGATGTTGCTGCTAGCAAACATTATATTCAGTGTTTTATCTGCAAAGTCAGTGCCTGCTGCCCTTGAAGAGTAAATTGCCTATGTTACTTTAAAAATTGATAAACTGGTAATATTCCAATAGGGAATGGATGGCAAACTGACAACAGATCCATAATTACTAGGCATCTCATCCAAAGGAGGACACACTCAGAAGTGCAGCACCACTATCCCCTTAAAGTACAACACAGTATTCACAATTCATCTATATGCTAAGGGAGTAGAGCCCACAGTTTTTGCATCAAAAGCAAACATGTTACCTGTTGTGCTACTTCACTGTACCTGTACAGTATACAGCCAGGAATGAAACCTGCTTTGTTCTTTCTTTGTTTCTTTATTTTGGGCTATTTTTTAAAATAAAAATTAAAAAAAGCCTGCAAACTTAGTTGAATATAAGGCAAAACATACTCCAAGGGCTACAATATTTGGTGTACTTGCCTTGTTGACTGGGTAACTAACTATTTTTGGCCTCTGTACGCCACAGCTGAGGAGTCAACCGGCTCCGTTCACCCTGACTCCACTCAGGCTCACTCTGCTCTACTACCCTACCCTTATTTCCACCCACCCCGATCTCATTTCCTTTATACTTTACTCTAATTAACTACTCCCCAATCTCACATAACACACTCCACCCCCACCCACTCCCATTCTCACTTATATAATTCTACAGCTCCACCTATCTTACCCTAGCTTTATTTTCAGTCCCCCTGAAACATGCTTCCACTTTTCCTCCTCCTCTCCTGCTTGAGTATACTAACACTTTCTGCATCTTATTTTGGCCCACTGACTACAGCAGTGCAATCACCTAGCCTCCCATATCTCTACACTGATGCACAAACAACTATTAGCTATTCCATTGCTCCCTCACTATTTTCTAACTGCACAACACACTTCCACAAAATTAAAATCTTTCCCCTCAATACCCATAAAACCAAACTTAAGTACTTGTCCTACTTCCCCCCAAACAAGCTCTAAGCTATATTTCCCAAGTTACCTACTATGTTCTGGTGACATCCACCCCAATCCTGGGCCACAGACTACTACTCCCACCCATAGTACCACTGACAGCCTTAGCCTCGCTCCATCTTCACCTACTTTATCTACCATTCCTCACCCTACTACTTTCCCTAACTCAGCTAACCCCCTCCTTCCAAAAGTCTCACCATAATCTCCCTCAATATACAAAGTATATCAAATAAAGTGTCCCCCCTTCATGCTATGATCACTCAGTATACCTCATACATTCTAACTCTCTCTGAAACATGGCTACAACCTCATATCTCCGACTTAGAAATTCTTCTCCCAGGCTATAATATCTTCCGACTTGATCAGCACTAAAAAAGGAGGTGGTGCAGCCATTCTATACTCAGAACATCTCTCACTATACCCACTTCCCACCCCACCACCTAATTTCCACCCCGCTGAAGTCCTTATAGTAAATTGCAAACTTAATAACCATAAGAAACTTGCTATTGCTAAAATCTACATCCCCCTGGTAATAACACTCCTATCTTAGAACAAATTCTCTCCTGGTTCTCTGATAACATAATCTATGAAACCATTATCCTGGGTGATGCTAACATCAACTGGTCCACCATTAACTCTGCCTCACCCAATACCTGCATTAACCTCTATGGTTTCTCTCAGCTAATCTCAAATCCCACATGATATAACAAACAAGCCAACAATAGTGCAATCCTTGACTGGGTTCTAACTTCTAAACCTAACCTCTATCACAATCCATGTACTCTTCCTGATTCTGTCAGTGACCATCTCCCCACCCTTGTTCACAGACACTCCCCCCAGCTTCATAGACTCCATCATCTTAAAGACTGTCGCAAACTCTCCAACTTCAACCCTACTACTTTCAGTGATTTACTTTCCTCCTTTAACTGGTCCTTCATATCTAACCTACCTTTAGACATGGATATTTCCAAATTTAATGAAATCTTCCTTAATACCCTAAACTCCCTCGCCCCATCAGAAAAATTAGGCTAAAATCAAACTTTTCTCCTTAGCTAACACAACCCACCCATAACCTTATGCTACAGAAGGATAGATACTCTGTCGCATTTCGTCTACTCAGAGTCGATCTCTGCTTAACATACAAGGCCATGTCAAACCCAGAGCTGTTGGACATGCTACACTTAAAGAAATCCCAATCCCTCAGAGCCACATGCTCCAGGGATCTAAACCTGGTCATCACAATGAACAAAACATGCTGGAGGGATAGATTCCTGTCCCAGAGACTCCTCGTTCTCTGGAATAGACTACCCATACATGTCAAGCAGAGTGCCTCTTTGGCCCTCTTCAAAAGGAACCTTGATGACTGGATGGGAGATAGGAAATTCACCTCAGGGATCACATCAGTCACCCCTCTAGACAGGGGACCAGGGAAGTAAAATTCCTGGGAAAAAATACCTGGGGAAATGTTATGGCTAGGCTTGTATAGACCCTAGGGCCGATATCCTAGTACCAACCTATGAACCTATGAGCCTGGGGGATATGGGAAAAAACAAATCTCCCAGCCCATCTACAAACTTATAGAGAACTCAGAAACTGTACCAAAAGCATTTGACAATGACAGAAACCACTAGAGAATCCACACTCTAATACCAAACTATTTTGGAATAATATTAACAAAATCCTTTATCCAGGCAAGCCTTCAACACCTAGTCCATGTCCAGATAGCTCTGACCTTGATACTGCTATACTTCTAAACTACTTCTTCATCAAATCCATTAAAAATCTTACTAAAAATAATCACACAAATCCATCTTCTAACAATACCCTCCCTACTTCACCTACCCCCACTTTCTCTTTAAAGCCAGACCCCAGTGCTTACATCAGATCTCTGCTCTCTAAACTTAAACATTGCTCCCCTTCTGCTGACAGTTTACCTCCTCAATTTCTAAAAATTGCCTCCAGTGCCATTGCTTACCCCGTTTCCATACTTATCAAGTGATCTAGCCTCAAAAACACTGGGCCCAAACTATGGAAAAATTCTGTCATTCCACACCATAAAGGAGGGAATTCTACCGACCCCTCCAACTATCGCCCCATTGCTATCCTATCTTCCCCTCTCCAAAATTATTTAAAATGTATTCACAAACAGATCCTAGAGCACCTCATACAAAATACTCTACTAACACCAACACAACATGGTTTCAGCCTCCATCACAGCACCGCCACTGCTCTCATAAACTTCACACACATCATCGCCAAAGCTTATGATGAAAACAAATTAGTCTCTAGTCTTTTTCTTGACTTATCCAAAGCTTTTGACACTGTATCCCACACACTACTTATATCTAAACGTAAAGACCTGAATCTCTCACAGTCTGACTTACTCTGGTTTACTAGCTACTTCTCTGATAGACTCCTGTCTGTTAGGTGGCAATCAGCCTCTTCACCCTTCCTTCCTGTTCATACAGGTGTACCCCAAGGTTCAATACTAGGGCCCCCTCCTCTTTAACATTTTCACAAATAATCTTCACTCTGCCTGCCCCCTCTCCTCTTTTATGCAGTACACTGATGATTCCATCATCATATCCTGTTCCAATAACCTCCCCCATCTTCTATCCTTTACCCAAGACTCACTTCCTTCTATAGAAAGATGGCTAACTAGCAATGAACTCTTCCTTAATACCAAAAAAATGTAACTTCTGTTCTTCCTCCCTAAAAACCTACAACATTGCAAAACCACCTTCTCAGTCACTTCTCTTAACAATACTGTCATCTCAGTCGAAACCCATACTAAACTCCTTGATGTTGTTATTGACGACCAACTTAAGTTTGACATCCACATTCTACAAGCCATCAAAAAAACACACCAAAAAGTAGGCCTACTATACAGAAATAAAAAATACCTAACTAAGGAAACAAAACGATCTCTTTCACAAGCATTTCTACTACCTACTCTCTTCTACACTGCACCTGTTCTCACTAATGTACAAACCAACCTCCTGGTCAAACTAGAATAAACCTACAATAAAATAGCTAAATTTGTGACAAATCTTCCTTACCGCTCCCACCACTGCACTGCCCTACAAGATCTTCAATGACCAGAAGCTCATAACCAACTCCTACTCCCAAAACTCCACCTAACTCACTCCATTCTTGTAAATCCCTCTCACTGCCTGCCCTCTCTACTCTAATCTCCCCATAGTCCCCCAAACATTGTCTCCGCAACTCAGACCAATATCTCCTGGCAGTGTATAAACTAACTAAACATACTGGGAAACTTCTTTATGGTCATTCAGTTGCTGGAATAAACTTCCCCCTGACCTAAGAGCCACCACATGTAGCTTCTGTTTTAAAAAAGGCTAAAAGAATTCATGCTCAAAACATGGTCTTGCTCCTGTCTGACACCAGTCTGACCTATTTCAGCCTTTTTCTCCCTTCCTCCACTGCCTCTGTAATTATTACATCTTGGGTCTTGCATCTTCTTATGCCAACTAGTTGTATTTTAGCTAATTGTTAACTGCACCCACACTCTCTGTATATTTTAATCTATATAATGTTCTATCTATAAGTCTGCGTTCAGTATTGATGTAAATGCATATTTTGTTATTGTTTGTAATGACTTACACACCACTGGTGTATTTTATCATGATGTGTGTTTTCTTTTTTATGTTGGAGCTTTTCTCCTCGGGCCTCTGCTGAAAAAAGGCTTCATGCCCAGTCAGACTAACCCACTTAACAAATATCAAATAAATAAATAAATAAATAAATTCTTTCTCTAGCAGAAACAGTGATGACCATTTTCTAAACAAAATGGTTGCACATTGAAAACAGACTTAGCATGAGCAGCAGTAAGATTCTCTTCCCTTACAGCTCACAGTTCCTTCAAAATGCACTGAAACTCATGCGTTTGAGTAGTCTGGTAGTTGGTGTAGAGGATGCAGGCTGTTGTCTGCTATAACCAAGGTACAGGGTTTGAGGCTGGCATTTTACACACACACACACACACACACACACACACACACACACACACACACACACACACACTCCTTACTGATGGATGGAGCATTCGTTTGTGTTTAATTCTACAGACAGAAGACAGGCAGCAGAAAATTCAGCACATAGATGAGGAAAAGAAGTAGCAACCAACAGTAGGTGTGTGCATCGACACATGGGACACACAGGCGTAGACGGCATTCTTAAAAAAAAACGCCCCTAAAGAAGACTTTTTTTTTTTATTTAAATGTAAATGTCTCAGCCAGCAGTGCTGAATCCATCTCTGTTGTATGTGTACATGCTGACAATAGGGACTACCATGCAGATGATTCAGAAATGTGTGCCTTTACTTCAAACAGTGAGGCATTAGTTAGGGGCAAGACCTAATCTGGCTAATGATGTAATACCCAGAAAATATTTCTGCAGACATGTGATCAAGTCTACAGGAAGAGTCCCAACAGAACACAGAGGGTGGGAAAAGTAGTTGAAAAATATGTTATTTCCAGAAATAGATTTTGAAAAAATGTAAGAGCATTATTGCCTAGAGCCCACCATGCCTGCGCTAGTATGAGAAGAAATCAGCCTAACAGAATTAAGGTCAGAGGGAACTAAATAAATTGAGGAGTTGATAGACTTAAATATGAGTATACTTAACTTGAAAAAAGGCACAGTAGTAGGACACCACACTCAGGAAAGCTTGAAATAACCTTCAGGTAGTGAATGCAAATGCAGCCTCCACAGAATTGCTCCATGCCTAGCCATAATCTGAAACAGCAAAAGAACGTATTTATAGAAAGAGTAGAAGAAAGAAACAAAAATATTATCAAGGCAGCTCTTGGTACCTAAGCTTTTCTGACAGACAGTCTTAAAGTTGGTGAATAATCATGTCTTGAGGGACACTTGAAAGTGGAAAAAAACTAAGGAAAGGTTATTCTGGCCAGAGTTTATCCAGCCATTAATTGATCTTGCACTTCTTACCCTGAATAACAGATGACTGCTCCATGCACAGGGCTTTGCTGTTGCTTGGTAGCACTATGCATAATAGATGTACAAGTCAAAGGAATAACATTGAATTTGGTGAAATATTAGATTATGACCTCTAAGGTGCATCAGTATATGCAAGTAGGGGTCAGTTATGTTGCGTGCTTCACCATGACTACACCACTTTAAAAAAGGAGTTAATGTTTATGATCATTTGAGTGGATGCATCCAAGGAGATTTTAACAGACCAGGATACTTGATGTATAAAGGCATGAAACAGCTGCACCAATTCATGAACATTACATGACTTAGGACCTCTGTAATCCATCCTTATGTATACCATCCTTAAACAAATAGGCTTGTGGACAACTTCAACAAGACCCTAGAAGCATGTTAAGGTATGTAATCAACAAGAAGGGAACACCTAGGACACCCTGTTGCTCTATTTGTTTGCTATCAGGGAGATGCCCCAGTGCTCTGCAGGATTTAGCCCATATGAGCTTCTCTATGGAAGACATTCTAGAGGTGCAGTAAATAAATAAGCATAGGAGCAAGAAGCTATCACTTTTATGAGAGTTCTTAAGCATGATCCAAGATCCAAAAAAGGATTGCATCTATTCTACTTACTGTAAGAAAGCATATGGAACACGCCCAAGAGGTGCAAAGATGATATTAGAATAAAAATACCACAATAAGAACCTTACATTCTGGAGACAAGGTGCTAATTCATATATTTACAGTGGAAAACAAACTTCTGGTGCATTGGCAGAGACACTGCGAAGTAACTGAATGGCTGAGGGAAGTAAACTGTAAGGTAAGAGAGCCTAACATGTGAAAGCCTAAGCAAATATACCATGTAAATATGTTGAAGCCTTGAAGAGACTAGGAAATGTCACTAACAAGGTTGACTCTGGGTAACTCTCAAACACATGATTATGACCAAAGTTCTAGATATGTGCCACTAGAAAACAGGTGTTCAAGGAATTTGCACAAAAAAATAGGGATATCTTCAAAAGTGTGCCAGGTAGCTCCAATGTGGTTCAGCATGATGCAGTGTATCTGTACTACATTCCAAAACCCCAAAGGGAGGCCATTAACTAAGAGATACAGAAAATGTATACAAGAATAGTAAAAATAGGGACTATTAAGCAAGCTAAATGCATCTGAAACAGTCTTGTAGCATTAGTAGCAAAGCTAGATGGTACAAACAAACTTTGCAATGACTTCCACAGACTGAATGAAGTCTCATAATCCGATGAATACCCTATGTTCTGGATGGATGATTTGGTGGGAAGCATGGTATATTTCCACCCTGGTCATTATACAGGGGTACTAGCAGAGTCCTGCAACTGACTGAGCCAAAGAAAAAATGGCATTTTCCACTCCAAATGGATTTTTCTAGCATAAAGTTCTCTCTTTTGGTTTCCACAGAGCCCTTTCTATGTGCCGACACATAATAGACAATATTTTATGGCCCCATACCCACTATTGTTAAGTGTACCTATAGGATGCACTTTAACTTTAGCCAGGATTGGGAAAGTCATCTTCCCAAACTCCAGGCAATCTAAGATTTTATCATGGCAGCAGGACTTGCAGAGATAGTGGGTACGGGGCAACTTTAAACATGATCTTTAATATAGACTTGAGTTAATTCACTTGGGCAAAAAAAAAAAAAGAATTTTATGAAGTCTTTTCTATGCAAAAATGTTTTCAAAGGTGTTGTCTTCTAGTTTGTAGAATTCTCTCAAAGGTTTTAAAGAAGAAGCATCACTTTGAAGACAGGCTGATATGTCACCTTGCCTTTCTGTTAAGGCAGTTGTGATAAGATTCATACCTTCATAGTTTGATAGGTTTTGTCCAAAAGAGACTATTAAAAAGCTCAGCCACGTTACTTAGTGCAGTGGGAGACTAAAAAGATATGATTTTTTTTTTTTTTTGCCAGACTGCTAATTTAACATGTTGGCAATTAAATATTTGTTTCACAAGCATTTACGAATGCTAATCCATGCTTAATTATCCTGACTCCAAAGTGATGTACACACACCCCTCGCACCATATTAATATTAATGCTAGAAATGCAGCACAACTATTTTACATTTCCATGTTTGGAAGGTTTTTTAAATGTCAATTTACTAAAAAAGTGTCTTGAAATGAAGTTGTATTTTTGCATGCCTCATTGAATATGTGAACAGCTTTTTATGCAAAAATAAAACTTTTTACACCACTTTAAACATTCATCTTTAAATTCTGCAGTTTTGTATCTCTCAACATATTTTGGTATTAAACCTCAGTTAAACAGATATAGGAAATGTACTGCTTTGCTAACATCAAAACAATTGCATCACAAACCCAGTGACCCTTGCCCTGCAAACCTTAGATGCAAGGGCTACCATGTCTTTATCTGTATAGATATAGATAAAGACATATATAGATATAAATATATATATATATATATATATATATATATATATATATATATATATATATATATATATATATATATATGTGTGTGTGTGTGTCCATACAAATCTTCCATTTTGTCCGATGAAATAAAGACAGAGGCATCTAAGGTCTAAAATATCTCAACTGCAGATGCAATTACCAAGTGTCCTTGTAGGGCTCCAATATTTTATTTTCATTTTATTTGCTTACGTTAGCGGTCTGTCTGTTTTATCTTAAAATGGAGACCCAGTATCAAACTGTGAGCTGAAGGTGAAAGATAACTTTTTCCAGCAATACAAGCCACATTTGCAGATCATATCACTGCTTAAATACCTGAAGGCAGAAATGCACATGAACCTGCCAGAGAACTGTCAGGCAGATTAGAGTCCTGATTAGTGAAAGCAATACACTTACCTTATCGCTAAACGTCAATCATGATAAACACAGGCACAAGAAATTAGATGACTTATGATCCCTACTGAGTAAACTGTGATTTCAAAACTGTATTACTTCAATCTTTGACCCTTCTAAGCAGGATTTATTTAATGTGGTAATTATTACTGTATCTCAGACAGTACCTCAACTGTCATTCGATTAGCATCCCTATCAAAAAAGCATAGCTTTCAAATCCCTTCTTAAGTGCATATGCACTCCATACTTCAAAAGGATGTTTTTCTTTTCATCATTAATTACATTTTTATTTGTACTTTCAATGTCAGTAGCAGGCAGTGTGGTCTAATACGAGTCTGGGAACTAACAAGTGGCAAGGTTATAGGCATAAATACATTCTCTGAAACAGGTAATGCTTTGTGTCATAAGAAATACACAGAAGTACAATGATATTGCTGGAGAAAAGAGCACAATTTTGTGTTAAATATTCATTATAAAATCTCTAGTAGATGTTTATAATACTAAGTAATTTGACATTATGTGGTACCAGAAATCAATTAAAGAATTTAAAATACATAGAATGGAGAGACCATACAATTCCTCTTAAAATATGTGGTACACAGTTAGGCACAAGTATATAACCTGGACATTTTAAACACGAAACACACCTGCAGTGAACGTCTATTTTCTTGATTTTTAGAATTGCTGGCTTTACTGGCTTCCATTTGGTTTTCACCACTGGACTGGAATAGATTCCCAGATATAGACAACCCATACGGTTTCACAGATTCATTTACCATAAGTCTTGGATAAATATTTTACATTCCTGCTTTATACTTACTTGTGGCTTCTCTTCATAGGTTCATAGGTTCATAGGTAGGTACTAGGCTATTGGTCCTAGGGCCTATACAAGCCTAGCCGAAAATGTACCCTGGCTTTCTCCACCCAAGAAAATTATTTTCCTGTGCCCCTGTCAAGCAGAATCACAGAAGTAATCCCCGGGGTGAATTTCCTATTACCCATCCAATCATCAAGATTTTTCTTGAAGAGTGCTAATGAGGAGCTCTGTTTGACATAGATAGGTAGTCTGTTCCAGAGTATGGGAAGTCTCTGGGACAGGAATCTATCCCTCCAGCATGTTCTGTTTATTGTGGTGACAAGGTTTAGGTCCCTAGAGCGTGTAGCTCGGAGGGGATTGGGATTTCTTTAAGTGGAGCATGTCCAACAGCTCTGGGTTTGACATAGCTTTGTATATGTTAGGCAGAGATCGCCTCTGAGTAGACGATATGCGACGGAGTAAAGCTGGAGTTTTTTGAGACGGTCTGCGTAAGGCATCTGTTTGAGGCCAGTAATCCTCTGTGTGAGGTATTTTTGCGGCCTTTCCAGTTGTTGCAGATGTCTTGTGAGGTACATACCAAAAGGGGCATTGTACTCTATAATGGGTCTAATGAGTGATGAGTAGAGGGGAACAATGACCTCATCTTTTCTGGATGAGAAGCCTTTTGTGATGAGGTGTCCCACATAGAAGGATTTCCTGACCACTGTGGCGATGTGATTATCAAAGGAGAGACTACTGTCCACCTGTGTCCCAAGGTCTCTTATCACACTTTTGGTGTTAAGTAGACTACCACCTATGTGGTAGTTCATGGGTACAGAGTTTTTATCAAAGGGGATGACAATGCACTTTTTGGCATTGAGCTTGAGACCATGACTTTGACACCAGGCATCTGTCTCAGTGAGGCCCTTTTGTAGGATGTCCACATAGTTAGGAGTTTCAATTATGGCTCCTAGTTTGCAGTCATCTGCGAATTTAGTTAGCCAAAGACCTTCTGTGTTAGCCTGTACTTCAGAGAAGTAGATACCAAACAGGAGAGGACCCAGGACTGAACCCTGTGGTACTCCACTTGTCACTGGTCTGAAGTCTGATTTGGAGTCTGCTACTTTCACAGTGTGGGTTCTGTCAGTAAGCCAGTTGGCAACCCATCATGTGACATAGAGATTTATACCTAGTTTAGTGAGTTTATCTATAATTCCAGAGTGGGGGATGGTATCGAACGCCTTAGCAAGATCTAGATAGGCTGTGTGAACTACCATACCCTCATCTATGGCTTTGGTGACTACTTCAAAGAAGTCTATCAGGTTTAGGAGACATGATCTGCCTTTTACAAACCCGAACTGTGTGGGGTCCAGAGCTTGGAGATCTCCAATGTCTTTGTTTATGAGTTCTATGATGATATGTTCCATGGCCTTGCAGACCAGGCTCGTTAGGCTAATGGGGCGGTAGTTCCCGGGGTCTGTTGTGGCTCCCCTTTGTGGAGTGGGATAACCATCACAGTGTGCCATTCAAAGGGCACAAAGCCTGAGGTGAGGCTATGATTGAACAGGGTACTTAGGTGGGGTGCCAGTTCATTCTGTAGTTTGTGTAGAAGACAGCCTGGGATGTTGTCTGGTCCCATGGATGCTATGTTCTTTTCTTTGGAGAGTGAGGTTTTTACCTGTGTAGCCGTGATTACAGGAACTTTGCATTCTTACCCTATAAAGATGGGCCCTTTAGGGGGTGAGAGGGGGGTAAAGTTAGCACTGAACCTATCTGCCAGGATGCTGGTAATATCAGTTGGTTCTGTATATTTAGTGTCATTGTTCTGTAACTCAGAGCAGATCTGAGTGTTGCCATTGAGATTCTTGACATAGATATAGAATGCTTTGTGGTTGTCTTTAGAATCAGTGGTGATTTTGTTTTCATAACTAGCTTTGGAGGATTTATGAGGGATCTCAGCTTCTTACTGAGGCGGACCAGGGAGTTCCTCCAATCGTGGGATTTTACTCTTTTTTGCAACAGTTTCTTTCTTCTGTTGTAGAGTTTGTTTATGGCAGAAGACCACCAGATTGGTTTCCTTTTTTTGGAGGATAGCATCTTGGTTCTGTTAGGGATAGCACGATCCATGCACTCGTGTAAGTGCTTATAAAGTGCATTTGTGTAGGATTCAGCAGTCGTACCTCTATTTTCCATCTGCATGGGTGTCGTGAAGTTTGCCACTTCTGTCTTAAGAAGCGTGAAGTTAGCTTTGGAGAAATATTTTACGGTTGTTTTCCTAATGGGGGGGGGGTGGGAGCAGGATGTGGATGCCCAGGGTGATTAGCTTGTGGTCAGATCTGACCAATGAGGAGCTAACTCTGGTGTGGAACATCGGTCACCCATGATGGTGATGACCAGGACTAGGATATTGCTGCCCCTGGTGGGGGTGTGAATAAGTTGATCCAAGGTGTTGGAACTGATGATTTCCAGAAAAAGTTGAGCAAAAGAGTTTGTACATGAGTAGTTTTCCCAGTTAATGGTAGGGTAGTTGAAATCACCCATTATTAGAGTGTTGGGTTGTACCTTAATATTTTCCAGTGTATCAAGAAAAGAGGAGTGGGAATCCTGGGGCATGGTGGGAGGTCTGTAGCAAGCTACAATCTGGATTGTGGTTTTGCCCAGAGTTAGTTGAACTTGGATAATCTCGGATGCATTATGCTGAGCAACTAGCTTGGAGGTGTGGATATCCTTAATGAATATAGACACGCCTTCACCTTTAGTGTTTCAGTCCTGGTTTAGTGGCCGAATGGTGTGGTATGAATTATAGCCTGGTAATACAGGGGTGCTCTCTGGAGCTTTGAGCCAGGTCTCTGTCACTGCACAGATGTCAATGTTCTCCATTTTAAGGAGTGCCTCAAGTGAGTGCATTTTGAGGTTTAGACTTCTAGCATTGAGTAGCATTAACCTCAGATTTTGCTTGCTTGTATCTGTTATGGTGGTGAATTTTGCTGCCTCAGAAAAGATTTTCACACAATGTATTCTTTATGCACAATGGTTGGCAACAGATGACTGCCCAACAGATAAAGGAAAAATATTGACATTTACTGGTGATAACAAAAAGAGTGTGCTTGCCCAGGCACAGTGATACTTAGAGCCAACAAAAATACTTTAGTTACAGTCATCTAGTGAAAATAATTGGTATGTATGATAATTAGTAGCGGTCCACAATCTAAGTGTGAGATGCATTAAAATGAAGAGGCAGCAAAATGTAATATATGGGATAGCATACTAACAGAGAAAGACATGTTTCATAAGTCATCATGCTAGTAAACCAGAGTTGGAATTAACCTTTTGTAGATCACCAGTTCAGTGACCAAGCCCCCTAATGCCTACTCTGCTGTGCTGTTCCTTCTTTCCTTCAGATTAGAAAGAAAGGTCATACTGCGGTGTTAGATACACTGCAATCTGGTAGCTGTGACATGTGTGATCATTCCCTTCATAAAACAAAAATCCTTCAACACACCCACATGACAGGTGTGATCATTCCCTTCATAAAACAAAATATCCTTCAACACACACACACACACACACACACACACACACACACACACACACACACACACACACACACACACACACACACACATGCGCGCACACACACACACACACACACACACACACACACACACACACACACAATATGTCAAAAAAAAAAAAAAACAGAAAACAAAACCACCTGTAGAATGTTAAACAAGGCTCTACTGGCATCAGGATGCCATGGTGGAATAAAGACTAGCAACAAAGCAACATGAAAAGAGCACCAGGAGAAGTGGAAATTGAATATACAGTTGTATCACATGTATACATTCTGGAGCACTGAAGCAGTCCAAGACAAATCCTAAAGTTATCTTCTTATAAGTATTATGACTATGTCCTACTGTATCAGTTTTGCAGTATTCCACACAGAAGGGATCTCACTCCCAGGGCAGCCCAGTACTTGGCCAGTATGCAAAAGACTGAAAGATCTTGTATTTTCCATATGTCACATTTATGCTTGCCACACAGAATGTAGGGCCTAAAAGGGGCGTATGGCCACAATTACCCCCAAACTTCTTTGCCGCCAGTTTGAAAGCCATTTTTGCCAGTTGGTCTGAATGCCTTTTTGCTGTACTGCTGTACTGATATATACTTCCATCTAATTTGTTTAGATATGCAGCTTTGTTGAGCCATGGGCAGTGCCATGTCTCAACAGGGGGGATGGTACAGCTGGTGAACCAGGTGTTCACAACGTACGGATTTACAAACTACTCTAAAAAATTATGTTTGATGTGTTAGATTTGCAACAAACATCATGCACAAGGGGCATTAAAGCCCAAGCAAGGGAGTTTCCCTACACCACCATATCTGTTTCACACTATCTGTATGGATTTCATATAATTGAACAAATGTGAAAATAAGAAGTATTGTCTTGTCATTGTAGATATGTTTTCCAGATGGGTGGAAGCCTTTCCAACCAAAAATCCAGATGCAGCCATGGTGGCAAAAGTACTTGTCAAAGAAATCATCCCTAGATTTGGCATTCCGGAAAGGATCTACAGTGACAATGGTACACACTTTGTAAACCAAACTATACAGCAGTTAAGTAAGCATTTTGGTATTTCTTCAAAAAATCATTGTGCATACCATTCGCAATCTGCAGGGATAGTTGAAAGGCATAATGGTATATTAAAAAAGAAATTGAGAAAGTTAATAGCTGAGACAGGAAAGAATTGGCTGTATTGTTTGCCCCTGGCGCTGTTGAGCATGAGAACTGTTCCGACTGCAAAAGGATTTACTCCTTTTGAAAAACTATTTGGAAGGGCTTATTATACACCCCAGTGGAAACTTCTCATGTCCTCAGACCAGGAAGCTGATTTTACACTAGCTGAATATATGAGGAAATTAATGAATTCTAAACATCTGTTGCAGTCAAATTCTGTTTCAGATAGAAAACAAACTGAGACAACAGAAGTGGCAGTGACACCCGGAGACTGGGTGTGGATAAAAGTCATAAGGAAGAAGAATTGGTCATCACCAAGGTGGGAAGACCCATACCAGGTTCTTCTTTCGACACCCACTGCAGTCAAGATAGCAGAGCGAGCTTTGTGGATCCACCTGATGCACTGCAAACTAGTTAAAAACTTTAAACTGGACAAAAATCTTACCTCTCCATTGGGGCCCTCAGCACAAAGTCTGGCTACAAAGGGGGGGTCAGATCAATAGGACTGATCTGTCTCAACCCCAGTGAAAAAAACATCGGTGCTGAAGGTCCTATTAGGGCAGAGAGTTAAATCACATGTCAAAAGCAAAAATGATGGAATCCAGAAAAATCCAAATACACCTACTCGGAAGAGTCAGAGAAAACAGGAATGCAAAACAACCGTTTCCTCAAAAGTATTGCATAATCATCCTGTTGACTGTACTAGTGACAATAATCTTTTTGTTGTGGCCATTCCTTTTCCCAGCCACACAAACTGAGCTGAATAAGCGTGGAGAGTTGCACGTAGAGTGGCACCCAAACTTCAACACTTACCAGGCAATCAAATATGTGTATGCTGAGACCTTCAATGTTTCGAATTGCTGGATTTTCACAGCTTTGCCAACAGCATACGGAGGGGTTATTGTTAACTTCAGTCACCATAGGAGCCAACAAGACCTGGGAAAACTTAGTCTATGATACATCAGATGTCACATCACAAGATAAAGTAGCATTGCACTTGTCTGTTCAACAGAAGGGGACTGTGTGTTTTTACAAAAATTATACAGTTCAGGTGGGTTGGAGCAATTGCAATGTGACTGTTCCCTATAAATGCTACAATGAAACTGATAGCACAGGTTCCTATTGCAACACAAGCTATGATTCATTTTTTGAACTGATGCATAGGACAACTGATGAAGTAAAACATAATGCTGACCTCTATAAACAACTGATTATAGTTGACAAAAAAATGTTTCATCCAGAGCCAGGACATAGTAAAGTTACTACCAAAGTAGAAGATTGCTACTTTGTATATGGTAGGAAAGCATATAAGTGGTTACCTGAGAATTGGTCCGGCAGTTGTTATTTGGGGTACCTGGTTTCGGCCATACGACACACAGCAGTTTTACCTCAGGGAAAATTCGGAATGTTCGATGAGAAATCAAGAAGCCTATCAACCCAGTGGGGCAAATCAATGCAGGCTGGAAAAAACATCATGCTGTGGACTTAGGGAAAAATGGACTGTCACATATGGACTTGGGTGATACCATCATCTCGTGGGCAGGTGTACTGCCAGCATATGGAGCAACAAAATCAATCTGGGAACTGAGAAAACTGTCTAAACTTCTCAAAATAATGAGCAATGCAACCTTTTCCGCTCTAGAATTGGTGACTAATGAACTGACTGCCATGAGAACTGTAGTGCTTCAAAACCGCATGGCTCTTGACTTCACCCTAGTGGTGAGAGGAGGTACTTGTGCTTTAATCCAGGAGGAGTGCTGTTCGTATATTCCTGACCACAAACACGAGATAGACAATCACCTTGAGGTAATTCAGCAGGTGTCAGCTATGACCAAGCCAGGACCAAATCCATTGACGGACTTTTTCCAGAGATTGTTTGGGGGGTGGGGCAGTATCCTAATGAACATCCTGATTACCATCTGTGTAGGAATGATCCTGCTGGTGGTATGTGTGTGCTGCTGCATCCCCTGCATGAAAAGACTGATTAAAGATTTTATAGACATGTCAGTTTCCGAAACCTTATACCAAGGTGCTGAACTTGAAGAATTGTTGAAAAATTGAAAATGCTTTCATAAGTTTAAACTGAATGACTCTCTTAACTGCAAATCCTGAGTAGAAAGAGGTTAGGGAAAGAAAAAAAAAACTGTTTATGCTTATTTTGAAAGTAGAATAAAAGTATTAAAAAGGGGGAAATGTTAGAAAAATATGTATTAGTAATATGCATGTTTAGTGCATTCAAGGTTTAAAAGGGTTAATACATTTATTCTGTTCACACTGCATGAATCTGCACAGCTATTAGAAACTTAACAAGAAACATTCTATTTTCTGCTAATGTCAGCAAATAACAAGAAGTGATTCATTTCTACTAGTGTCATGAGACTTAACAAAGAGTTATTGATTTTCTGCTTATGCCATGAGAAAGTACACAGCTGCTAGAAGCTTTGATAAGAACACAATGGATGCTTGAAAGTATAAACCATAGTCAGCATTACTTGTACCTAAGCTAGAAATGTACCTTGAATCTAGGTAAAATGTAACACATATATTAGAACTGCACAATTGAAGAATTGAAAGTTTGTGGTGGGCTAAAATAAGCCC
The DNA here is from genome assembly GCF_019279795.1 of Protopterus annectens. Classification (NCBI taxonomy): domain Eukaryota; kingdom Metazoa; phylum Chordata; order Ceratodontiformes; family Protopteridae; genus Protopterus; species Protopterus annectens. The sequence continues at coordinate 668,431,392 of NC_056730.1, read as the reverse complement.
CAAGGCCAGGTTGTTTTTCTCAGATGTTTTATAAATCAGCAGTTATTCTCAACTAGTCAGCAATTAGTCTAGTAACATTTTCTGTAGAACAATACAGAAAGCTGTGTCTAACTACGTCAGCAATAGAAGTAACATTTCTGTGTGACATGGAAAGAACTCTATAAAAATGCCATACTAATTATTAATGTTCAGACAAACCATTCTGCCAGCATGCTTTGTCTCCTTGCTGCAGGTTAATAAAGGGTGCCTTGCTTGAACCTTACGTGAATTGGTCTTTGAAGTTTTTTCCTTTGACAGCAACACCAGATAAATGCCCTATTGGGATTGCTTTTTGTTTTCTTCGTCTTATATTTTATTTTACTACATAGTTTATGTCATCCAAGAAGGGAAAATGTCAGTTTGGGAGCTACACTCCTCTTAAGGATCATCATGAACAGTGTCATTTTTGTTTATGTGATTCCCAAAACCATACCTCTTGTAGTATCTGTAAGGCATTTGTAGCTAAGACACTCCAAAGCCATTTGCCTTCCCTGACCATTTATCTTGAAAACCAGTGGCTTAAACAGTTAGCCCAGGGTACCATGGCAGAATCCTTTAACTCTGAGGTACTACCGCTAATTAAGAAAATGGCCAAGAAGTCTCAGCCAGATTCTTTAGCTGCCCAGTCTCCACTGGATGTCCCTCTGGAAGCATGTAATAGCTCTATAGGTCATTCACTGTCTGCATCAGATTCTGTTGCCACAACCTCGCCTGAGGTCAGCATGGATCCATCTTTTCACCTGTAGTCTGAGGCATTGCAGGTGTCTGCTCCAGATGTCAAGGGGGAACTGTGGTCAATTATCTCAGAGGGTCCTAGAGGAATTCTACATATATTGGTCAGGGAGGAAGTTCCAGGTTCTCTTACAGAATCTTGCCAAGAGTCAGAATCCACGGTATTTGTTAGGGCTGATGTCCCTTCTAAGAAAAAACAAAAACTAAAGCATATTTTGGTCTGTCCTAAGGATCCTCAAAGAGAATAGCATGAGTTTACTCAGGGCTCATTTTCTGTGTTAATGGTCCTAAACCTCCTCAAGGAGTTTCGGTACCTGCTCATCCTTGGACCTCTACCCCTTTTAAATGGCTTAGGGAACCAGATTCCTCAGATAAGGATTCAGTATCTGGTGAAGGGTCTTTGTCCTATTTTTATAGATGCTTTCACCTTTGGCTTATGGTTCTGATAAACAGAAGTCTGAAAGCCCTGAGTCTCCTTTTAAGGAATTTTCCTTTGGTAGCACCATTGCAAAGATGATGGAATTCTTTAAGTGGAATTCTTTTCAAGTGTCAGATATTCAGAGAAGATATTATGAGTTGCTTCAGGTGGATACTCCTACATCATCTGCAGCTCTATCTGTGTGCTGGCTGCCTTGTTAGATACTTTCATTCCTGCCTGCAAGATTCCTGATTCTCAGCCTCCTGCCCCTAAGAAACATGATAGGTTCCATAAGGTTCCTGAAGATTGCCAGTTTTTATTTAGATGTCCTTCTGCTGATCCTGCCATGGTATCCATCTCTTCTGACAAATCTTCTAAACTTTTGCTCTCTTCCAAAATTTTGCTTTCTGATAAAGATAGCAAGGCCAATGGAGAGGACTGGTAAGAAAGTTTATACTGCTTCTACTTTGGTCTTTAGGGTTATTAATTAGCTGACCCACATGACCAGATATGCTCTGGCCTTGATTCCTCAGGCTTGTCAAGTTATCTCTGACCTCCTGATTACAAAGTCAAGTCCTTTGCCTTATCTTTTTTAGGTTCTGCTTCTCAAGTGCCTCGCCAATCTAAGTGTAGCTATAATGCTGCTGACAACTCTCCTAGGGCTGTGGCTTTCGAGTCTGTCATGAGGTATTATTCTTGGCTTCATCTCCAGTCTCTATCTGAGGATATTAAGGCCAAATTGTTGGATGATCCTTTGGATAATAAACATTTTTTTGGGACTGCTGCTGCTGACATGCTTAAGTCTCTTCAAAAGAAAGACAAAGCTTTGCAGGGCCTTACATATATTTTTGTCTCTCCTATCCATAAGTTCCAGAGGAATTAGCCTTCTAGGTCTACTTTTGCTCCAACCAGACTTCTAAGGGAAGGAAGGGTGGGAGGTGGGCCCCCCTCTGCTAAGGCTTCTCAGATTTCTGTGGCTGAGAATACTCCTTTATCTGATAAGCCTTCTTCTCTTTGACAGTTCACCCTGTTCTCTTAGACCATACTCCACTATCCCTTCAGCTCTCCCTTTGTAGTACAAATTGGTGTTTCATTGCTGCAGTCTATTGGTATCTTTCTGTTATCCATCAGAGTTAGTTCATGGTATGGAAATTTCTCCCTCAGTTTTCAGGGATTCCTCAATCTCCTCCAGAGCAACTTCCTCATTTCCTGGAGGTTCTGCAGTCCTTGGTGAACCAAGGAAACATTCAGCTTGGCCCCCATTCCCAAGTGGGAAGGGGTTTTTATTCCAGTATGTTCCTGGTTCCTCAAAAGCAGGGCACTTGGAGACCTATTTTGGATCTCTCCCAGCTCAACACCTTTCTTGAGGTCCCTTCTTTTCAGATGCTTACTCTTCAGACTCTGTTTCCTCTTTTATTACTCCCAGGCTTTTCAGATGTCCTTTTATCTGAAAGATGCTTACCTTAATATCCCTATTCATCTTCTTTTCATGAAATTGTTATAGCTCTCTGTGTCTTTCTCTCATTTTCAGTTCTCTGCTTTTCCCTTTGGCCTCTCTACTGCCCCAAGGGTATTCACAAAATGCCTAGCTCCTGTGATTGCCCTCTACAGGCTCCAATGCATTCATATTTTTTATTATCAAGATGACCTGTTGCTTCAGGTGCCTTCTACAAGTCGATTGTTACACTATCTGCAGTTCACCATCTGCCTTCTCCAAAGTCTGGGGTTTACTATCAACTTCCAAAAGTCTATCCCAACTCTCTCTCAGGATCATGTGTATCTGGGATGCAGCATTCAGACTGTGCCAATGCTGACCTCTCTTCTGCCTCCAAAGGTATTGTTCTTGACAGCCTTCCTTCAGTCTCTTCTTCCTCTAACAGCCATGCCAGCCAGGGAGTTTCTTCAGGCCATGGGATTCATGGTTTTTTTTTCTATTTCAATGCTTCTGCTTATCAGATTGTATATGCAGAAGCTTCAGTGGTGCCTCAAGTCAGTTTGGCTACAGCTCTGTCACCCTCTGGATTTTAGCATACTTCTCTTTCCCTATCTCAAGAAGGAATTTGAGTGGTTGACTCCACAGTTCACTCTCAATCCAGGCCAGCCCTTTCAGCTTCCATTCCCTTCTCAGGAGCTGTTCACAGATGCCTCAGACATGGAGTGGGAGAGCTTCTCTTGGTCACTTGAAAGTCCAGGGTCTTTGGCCTCCCCTGCAGAAGTCAGACCATATCAAAATCAAAGAGATGAGAGCTCTAATTCTGGACCTTCAGGCTTTTCAGCCCATGTTCTGTCCAGGCCCCTTGAAGGTGTACGCAAACAGCACTACAGTGATGTGATATGTCAACAAGAAGGGAGACACAAAATCTTATCTCCTCTGCAGGAGGACTCTTCAGGCTTGGGAAGTGCCTCTCAGTTATTAGTTACCTCTTAAGGCAGTTTACATTCTTTTAGAGCATAATCTAGTGGCAGACGTTCTGAGCAGGTCCAAAATAAAGGCTCGCAAATGGATGCTTCACAGAGACATGTTTCTGGACATCATCCATCGGTGGTGTATTTCTTAGGTCAATCTTTTTGCCTCTTCTCTGAACAGGCAGATTTCTCTCTTCTGTTCCAGAGTCCCATGCCATCTGGTGTGGAAGACAGATGGCCTTTCCTTTCCTTGGAAAGGGATGTTTCTTTATGCATTCTCTCCTGCTTCTCTACTTCCAAGTGTCCTGAAGAAGATTCAGCTGGAGTCCCAAAAAATCTTGCTAGTGACTCCCTTTTCAGACAAGATAACACTGGTTCTCCTCTTAATGCATCTAACCAAGGGCAATCATCACAAGTTACCTCACTGGTTGGATCTCTTCACACAGGACAAGGGGTATCTCATCCATTCCCACTTTTCCCCTCTGCAGCTGACACTGTGGGTGAGTTTTGATCCCTTTCAGGCACCTCATTTCTGAGGACATGCTCAGGGATTTACATGAGACAAGGAAACCTTCAACCAGAAAATCTTATATGTACAAATGGAAAGATTTTTGGTCTGGTGCCATGCTCATAACCAGGACCTTTGTCAGTGGGGACCACTCTAGTCCTGTCTTATTGGTGTGAGTTGCTCCAGTCTGTCTTGGCCTATTCTTCTGTGAAGGCCCATTTGTCAGCCATTTCTGCTTATCCAACATTGAATCCTCCTTTGACTTCTGGTTTGAGGTCAAACAATTTCTTAAAGGTGTCCTGCATATTAATCCTCCAAGAAAACCTATTCCTCTTCCTTGGGACCTTAATTTTGTTTTGGAAAAATTGAGTCTGGCTCCTTTTAAGGCTGCAGATTCTGCTTCTTTGTGACATTGTACCTGGAAGACTGTTTTGTTGCTGGCTCTTACTTCTGCTCGGAGAGTTTCTGAGCTCCAGGCCCTTATGGCCATTCCTTCTTTTTTGTTTTTTTTTACAGGGTCAGGGTGCCCCTTCATACTAATCCTTCTTTTATACCCAAGGTAGTAAATGAGTTGTCCTTGAATCAGTCAGTACAACTCCCTTCCTTATTCAATTCTCCTCAATCTGCTAGTGAGAGGGTCCTGCATACATTGGATTTGCACAGACAGCTCAGGTACCTTTTGAATAAAACTAGCAGTATTCATACGTTTGGTCAGCTTTTCATTTTCTTTGACCCCATGTCTTTGGGTTTGGCTGTTTCCTGGATATTTAAAGCCATTTCTTTTGTTATTCTTTTCATAGCAAATCTCTGTCTACTTCTGTTAGAGCTCATTCCACTAGTGTTGTTGCCATTTCTGGTGCCTTCTTCAAGGGATTGGACACCAGTTCCATCCTTGAACCTGTTACTTGGTCTTCTGTCCATACATTTACTAAGCATTATGAGTTGGATATGGTTTCTAGGGTCAGAGCAGGTTCTGCTGAAACCATTTCATGTGGGTTTGTTGAGGGCTGTCCTCAGCCTTCCATGTCCCATTCTGTTTCTTGAGCTTTTTTAATATCTCTTCTATGTAGAATACTGCAACAGTGATATAGAAGGGCATTGTACAGTTGTGTAAAATCTTACCAAACAGTAGATGTCCTTTTCTTCACTGTTGCAGTATTTGCTCCCTCCCTACAGCTCCCTTTTGTTTTTCTGTATTTTTTCCTTCTGGATGTGCATGGACTTCTTTGTCTTATGGAGTCTGTTCTCTTCTGGGCCAATTCAGTTCTGGGTAGTTGCGTTTGTACGTCCCTTTTATGCCCTACATTTTGTGCAGGGAGCATAAATGTGGCGTATGGTGCTTACAAGATCTTTTAAGCTTTTGCATACTGGCCAAGCATTTGGCTGCCCTGGGCAAGAGATCCCTTCTATGTAGAATACTGCAACAGTGAAGAGATGGACATCTACTGTTATGATAAGGTTTTATACAACTATACTGGCTTGACAGACAAATTGTAAACTTACTGGGGGAATGATAAATCATGTCTGGTGTTAAAGTCTTTAGAGTTTTTCTCCTTTCTCACAGTGTGGGGTGATCGCAGAATATCTTTTACTAAGGAAGTGGGGTACAGTGAGCATATTCCCTGTCATGGGGGTATGGGAGGCAAGAAAAATAACATTGCATGTTTTGATATTGACCATGTTTTTTGAACCATGTTTATCAGTTTTACAGTGGTCTGATCAACTGAAATCACATACTAAATGTTTCACAGTTAAATCTTTAAATTTTAAAAATGCCAGGCATTCTGATAATGCATGACATCATTCTGGGAAAGGCAGTTATTTTTTCCAGTCATGATATGTTTGTATGAAGACCATTTGCTTGTATTTTAATCCCTTGCAGTCAGGTATAGAAACCAAAAATGAGACTCCCTTTCCCCAGCAGTGCACTGTAGAATATAACAGCTATTATCAGTTTCAAGGGGGAGTTTCTGTCCCAACGGAGATGTTGTTACTATTATGTGTATCTTATAAGATCCCACAGGCAGGCATGACAATCTAAAGTTCATGCCTATAATCTTTGTAAAATAATTTTACATTTTTCCATATCTGTTGCATGACTTTACCACATGACAGAAACCATGATGCCAGAGTGAACCAGCACTGATTATTTTATTCTTAGTGAAGTTACAGGAGTAACTGTAATAACATGGGTGGTGAACTTGTGCAGAAGTTAGTGTTGTCACCTCACAGCAAGAGGTTCTCTCGTTTGATTCTTGGCTGGGATAACTTCTGTGCAGATTCTGCATGTCCTCCCTTTGTTTGCATAGGTTTCCACCAGGTAGCCCAGTTTCCTCCCACATTCCAAAGACGTGTCTGGAGCATTTCTCCCTGGGCTCTGCTGAAAATAGACTCTGTCCTAGTCAGACTTTCCCGGTCAACAAATGTTAAAAAAAAAAAAAAAATACATGAAGCCTACATTCTTCTAGAAGCAGTATAAAGTGTACTGCACACCCATTTCCTGGTCCCAGGTAGTAGAATATGAACTGAAATAGCCTTTGCCAGCCAGTGTATGACAAGGAAGTACTGCATGAGCAGGCATCACAACTGAGAGCAACACATAAAACTTCAGCATGTTCCCATGCAAAGAAAAGCTCATAAATATTTATTAGCACAATTTCCAGTTTGGTGCATTGACAGACAGCTGAAAATATAATATTTTAATTTGAGTATTAGACACATATTGCATTCTAGGTGAAGTTTAGCAAGTTACTTGCCTTCCCTTTCAGTCACAGACCACACATGGAAGCAGGCTGCAGGCAAAGTCTGAGGGGATATGTGTTATAATATTTTATCTACACCCATTAAAAGGTCAAGGCAATGCCCACATGTAATATACAAAGAGTCTTTTACAAAGGAAGTGTTTTACTTAATAGTTTATGGTATATTCAGGGAGTAAATTATATATCTACATAGATGCAAATATATACATTGTTTTTACTGCAGTGTTCTAATGTAAGTTTTTTTTCCCCAAAATCTCTTTATTTCAGTTTTCTTTTTTCAAATAATAATAACAACAATACGGTAACTCAAAAACACAAATAAACAATACAAATACCTATCTAAAGAAAACAGACAACAATCTCGTTCCGAGAAAATTATACATATATATATATATCTATATATATATATATATATATATATATATATATATATATATATATATACAATATATATACAAGAAGTCACTACATCGTCAAGTAAAGTATGAGAATTCTTATTTTCGTTTGGTCTCATAAGGGATAGTTAGAATGGGGATAGTCTATATATAAAGTAAAAATAGAAATTTAACCATTTATTTGTATGGTTAGGGAAAATATCTAGTTACACATATACTAAGAAAAGGGAGAAGGTGCAAGAAAGTCTGGTTATACTACATTCATTTCTTATTTAAAGGTTAGCTTTTCATGACAATTTGTAGGCAAATTTTATTTGTCAAGAATTATATCTAGCAAGTAACCCCAATATTTTTGATAATAGCATTTGTTTTTTGTTTTTGAATAAAATAATTTGTGAGATGAGATATATTTGATAGCAAGATTGCTAAAATTTTCCCATGTAATTGGTGACATGACATTCCAATTCTTTGTAATAAAGAATTTAATAAGGGCACACATCGTAATAAAAACATGTTTTAATATTTTGGGGAGTTGATTGATATTAATGTATAATATAGCTGTCTCCCAAGTAAGGGTTGATTTTTCATATCCCATCTTCTCTAATCTTACTCTCAAGGAACACCATAAGTTGTGTATCTTAGTACAGTTCCACATGACATGTAAAATATCAGCTGTTTGATCCGGACAATGGGGACATATGGGCGAAAAGTTAGGATTGAATTTATTTAATTTAGATAAGGTATAATATAGATTGTTATTTACCATAATTTGTGTATATAACAGCTTCTTGAAAGGAATAAATTTGATTGTATTTTCAATGGCTAGTTTCTTATTTTCTTCAGTCAGTGATTGATTTTTTGTTTGCCAATAGTTTGAAAATAACAAAAAATTCTGATGTTTTGCACTCATTACAATTTTATAAGTCCTAGAAATTGTTCTCCCTTTAATCGCAAGATTTCCAGGTATTAATTTAACTAAATCTATGTTCTGTAAGTCAGTGTGTATTTGTGAGAATTTAGCATTTATAAGATGATGAAGTTGGTTAAGGATAATACTATATTTCATAGGAAGTTTGAGTTCAAGTCTCATTTGCCTCGTGTTAGAGTCTTTCCATTGGTATATATCCCATATTGTGTAGTCTTTTATCAGGGGGTAGTTTGTTAGATTTACTGGTTTATTATTTATTAGTAAATTAGGATTTAGGTGTAACAGTTGTATAAGGGCAAAAGCGTCAGCTAATTGCAATGATTTAAATAGTTTCTGAGTTGTAAGAATCATGTTTTTAATTAGTGGGTGTAAATTCTTCGTGTATATACTAGCCTGGTTTAAATTCAAGAGTGGTAAGGATTTGATATTACAGCCAAGGGATTTCAACTGTTCATACCAGATTTTGGTCCACTGGGGTGTCCAAGTATTAATATATGAGTCATAGTTTATTATTTGTATTAGTCTGTATACAGTAATTATACTATAGTAAAGCTTAAAATCAGATAACCCCAATCCCCCCTTATCTTTGGCGAGTACAAATTTTGCATATTTAATTCTGGTAGATTTGGGATACCATAAGAATCTTGATAGAGCTTTTTCCATGGCAAGGAAGATGTTTTGGGGAATATTTGAAAAGGTAGCATTTAATTGAAAGAGTATTCTTGGTAAAAAATTAATCTTGACAACACTAGCTTTTGACAATAGAGACATATTAATGTTCTTCCATCTATCCATATCATTTTGAATACTAATCCCTGTAGTTACTAGGTTATTGTTTATAATATCTTTGAAGTCTGAAGTAAATATTATTCCTAGATATTTTATTTGGTAGTTTATTTTGATCTCACTCATAGGAAATACCGTTCTTTATGCCCTATAGGATTGAGGGGAAATATGTGTGACTTGTTTAAATTTAAATTATAATTTGAAACTACCGAGAACACATCAATAACTTTAAGTATTTTTGGGAGGTCAGTAGTGGGGAGTTGGAATTATATATTTGTCATCAGCAAAGGCCGAGTATATAAGATTTGTATTGTGGATTCTGGGAATATGATGACAAGTCTTTTTGTGAAATAAACAGAAGGAGGGGTTCTAGATAAAGATTAAATAGGTATGGTGAAAGAGGACATCCTTGTCTTGTACCATTGGATAAGAGTATAGGGTTAGTTATAAGTTTATTTATCTGTATAGTTGTAGAATCTTTCTGATATAGAACCTGGATCATTTTAATGAATTCTTGAGGAAAACCATATAAAGGTATTATATTAAAGAGAAAGTGTAAGTTTACTCTATCAAAAGCTTTAGTTGCATCTACTGGAAGGGCATATCTGGAGCATTTATCCCTATTAAGTAGTCTTACAATGGTATCTAAAAGGAGGGTGTTGTCACTTGTTTGCCTGTTTGTCATAAAGCCCATTTGTTGTTGGGAAATAGTAGAGGGGAGTATATCCTTAAGTCTATTTTCTATAACATGGGCTAATATCTTGTGTTCTAATGTAAGTTAAGAATAGCAGGAGATGTCTGTCACATACTTATGTTCAAGGGATATATATATATATATATATATATATATATATATATATATATATATATATATATATATTTATGCACACACACACACACACACACACACACACACACACACATATATATATATATATATATATATATATATATATATACACACACACACACACACACACACACACACATACACCTTTACAACAGAACTATTATGTAGAATATTCCCTTAAAAAATCATTAACTACCATATGCAAAACCATCCCAGATGCCCAGCCTGGGTTACCTGAAATAGCTCTACTGAGCAAAAGCTGGACGTAAAACCAATCAACCTGCAAAACATGTGTTAAGAATTGCTACACTTAATGTAGATTCAAGGACAGGATGGAGCTTGGAAGTGGATGACATGCTGGTACAAAGGAGGCTGGATGTCCTACATATCCAAGAGACAAGATGGAAGGGCAGTGCAACAGAGACACTTGGCTTGGGTTCCAGACTGTACTACTCAGGAGGAGGACAGGATAGAAATGGTGTGGTCATTGTGTTGAGAGAGAGGCTTCAGAAGGCAGTAAGGGATGTCAGCAGAATCAGTGACAGACGTATGGCAATCAGACTCCAGTCTAATGATAGGACACTATTCATAATCTCAGCCTAATGCCCCACAGCAGGGTTGTGATAGTGAAGAGAAAAGTACATCCAGACAGCAGTTGTAGGACCTACTAGATAAAGCAGGAACTGGTGTTGATAATGAGTGAACTGAATGCACATATTGGGACAGACAGAACAGGATATGAGGACTGTCTGGGTTCACATGGGTGGGGCAACAAGAATAAAGAATGGGAAGTCATTCTAGACTTCTACCTGGCAAATGGCTTCATAGTAGCTGACACATGGTTCAGAAAGAGAGGCAGTCACAAGATCACATAAAAGTGTGGCCAACATGCAACTCAGGTAGACTTCTTTCAAGTAAGAAAGGAGCACTGGGGTAAAATCAAGGATTGCAAAGTCATCTGCAGTGAAACAGTTGGCCCACAGCATAAACCACTGGTTGCCACAATCAGTTGCAGGTAGTAGTCAAAGAAGACTCTAAGGTCTATAGAGATCAGGCTGAAGACCAGGAAGTTGTCTGGAGAGAAAGAACGACAGTTAAAGGAATTACTAAGGGCTTTAGCATTCCAAGAAGAAGAGGACAATGGCTGGAATTGAAGAAGAATGGCAGCACCAAAAAGCAGCATGTGTGAGGACTACAGATATCTGGCTGAGCCAGGTATGAAAACAGGGTGCATAAGGAAAGTTGGTGGTGGAAGGTGGAAGGCCAGGAAGTTATCAAAAGAAAGAATGAGTGCAGAAAAAAATGGGAGATAGAAAAGACAGACCAGGCTAGAAAGGAACACTGGTTGGCTAAAAAAGAGGCTAAGAAAGGAGTTGCAATAGCAAAAAACAGGGCATCAGAGGGACTCTACTAGCTTCTGGAAAGTGACTCAGTAGGTGGCAAAAAGAAACTCTATCAGGTTGCAATGCAAAGACAGAAAGAAAAAGAAGATAGTTATCAGACATCCTTCATAAGAGATGTCAGCAACAACTTGCTCATCAGCCTACAAGGCATCAAAGGCAGATGGAAGGAATATTTCCATTAGTTTCTGAATAATAAAAATCCAACAAAAGTTGTACAGCCCTAGAAATAGCCTATGATTAGAGAAGAAGGAGAGCCCACCATAGAAGAAGTAAGAACAGCACTAAGGAAAATGAAGTCAGGGAAAGCAGCAGGCTCAGATAAGGTCCCGGCAGATATGATAAAGATGTTTGGTGAGATGGGGAGAAATGGCTCCTGAAGGCACACATAGCAGTCTGGAGAGAAAGGCATATCCCAGATGACTGGAGAATAAGCATATTACTGCCAGTGTACAAAAACAAAGGGGCTATCAACAACTGTGGGCAGTACAGAGGTATCAACTCCTGTCACATTGCAAGAAAGTTCTTGAGAGGGTGATTGATAAACGGATACACCGATTAATAGAAAGTAAGCTGGAAAATTAGCAGTTTGGATTCAGATCAGGATGCAGTGAAATCAACCTGATATTTGCAGTAATACAGATAGCTGAGAAGAAGCTAGAGATGAGGAAAGAGTCCAACTAGGCATTCCTAGACTTGGAGAAAGCATATGACAAGGTCCCAAGAAAGCTGATTTGGGCAGTTCTGCAGCAGTTTGAAGTCCCAGAAACATTGGTAGAATTAGTGCAGGCTATGTACAAGGATCCAGTGACTCAAGTACAAACAGTGTACAGTGTCACAGAGGGGTTCTCAGTGGGAGTGGGTATACATAAAGGTTCATCTCTAAGCCCACCTCTGTACATACTGGTAATGGATTACATTAGCAAACAGGTCAAAGGGGACAGATCAACAAAGCTGCTGTATGCAGATGATGTGGCATTACAGGCAGACTCGGACCAAGAACTTCAGCAAAGGATAGGGGAATAGAATGCAGGTGTAGTGTATGACAGAAGAATGCCAAAGAAGCTGAAAAGTCAGGTGTACAAAATTTTGGTGACCCCGTACTACTGTATGGCACAGAAATCTGGTCACTGAAGGCAGAGCAGATGAGGAAGCAAGAGGTGATGAAATGAAGTGCCTGAGATGAGTGGTAGGATATACACTTTGTGACAGATGAAGAAATGAAGACGTAAGACAGAAGTCAAAGTAGCTCGAATTGCAGAAAGAATCAAAGGGAACAGATTATGGTGGTTGAAGTACATGTGCAGAAAAGCAGAAGATAATCTGGTGAAGAAGATTTGGGCTAGAAAAGAAGAAGGCAAGAGGAAACAAGGGTGTCCAGCAAAAAGGTGGATGGATTGTGTGTGAGAGAAGATCTGCGACAGTCAGGCATGAGAGTCAATGAAGGCAGGAGTGTGGCATTGAACTGAAAGAGAAGGCAACAGTTGACATGGCACCCCCACCCATGTACAAAATAAGAAAAAAAGAGGGTTGATGATGATGATGGTGATGATGACTGTAAAATCAAGTGAAATGTATTGACATATATGTGCACCTTAATATGCAGAGTGTTCATAAACCACAATATCAAACTTCAGGTGTCTCATTTATATATGTGGGTAAAATATAAAGCAGTTTGCATCACTACTGGCCAGATTCATTAAGAGCTATACAAAGTGTAGCTATCATGTTACCAGTGCAATAGTGTGTTATTTGGTATTCATTAAATGGCTCAACATGATGTGTAAAGCTGCCAAACAAAGGTAAACAGCAGAATATGCTAATCACAACATAAGAAGCCAAAGTACATGCTAATTAACCAATCAAATATGGTGGTTATTTGGGAAGCTATAAAACAATCATGTACATTCAGTGTAGGCTTTTGCCATGTACATCAAAACTCTTTGGTATACAGTAAGATTGCACTTAGAAAAAAAGCATGTTAGAGGTTGATGCTGCTATTATTGTGCTGTATGCGCAACAGGCTTTAAATAAGGGTGCTGCTGCTGCTGTCAGACCTTGGGGAAAAAAGAAGTGTTTAGACCCTGTTTAACTTACCATTGACTGCATGACACAGAAATTGCTGAGCGATACAGGATGGACAGAGAAAGACTGGAGGAAATATGCAACCTTTGCTGCCCCCACCTCAGACCTCAAGGAACTCGTGGAGAACCCATCCCACTGGAAACACATTTATGTGCAGCATTACATATACTAGCTACTGGTACTTTCCACAGATGCTCAGGGGATATATTATGGGTGTCACAGGCATCAGCCTCAAGAATATTGCATCAATTTTTCAACGCATTGCTACCACATCCAAAGGATTACATCTGTTTCCTACGCACCTCACAGGAGTGAGCAAGAACCATGCAGAATTCTTTGCAGTATCACACTTCACTGAGATGTTGGGTTCCATACATTACATGCACATAGATGTAAAAGGCCCACATGGGGAACAAGGAAGGAGGTACATCAACAGAAAAGGTTTGCACTCTGTAAACTGTCAGGTTGTCTCTAATGTCCAAGGGATTATCTACAATGACTGTGCAAGTGACCCAGGCAGTTTTCATGACTCTCATATATGGCCCACTTGTGAGCTGTACACCATGGTTGCTAGAGCTGACATTCCTCGAGTGCATCTAGTAGGGGATGCAGGTTGTGCACTTGAGCCCTGGCCCATGACAACCATGAAAAACCCACACAACCCCACTGAGCAAGGATACAACAAGGCCCATGGTCAGATTAGGAATATCATACAATGTGTGTTTGGATTGCTTAAATCAAGGTTCTGGTGTCCAGACACATCAGGAGATGCACTGTAGTATGACCTAGTCACCTCTTCTGAAATACTTACAGTCTGTGCAATGTTACACAATGTAATTCTCAGGAAACAGCTTCAACAAGGACAGCAAGGGACAGGACCACAGTTTCAAGGACCACAGGCAGGGCGAGTAGCAGCAGATACAGAGGAGGAGTATAAGGGAGACTCATCAGCTGCAAATGGTGTTGCAAAAGGATGCATACACAGTATGCTCTAGCTCCAGGTAAGAGGCAATTGACGGCACACACAATAAATACCTAGGTCAAAGCTTAGGATCCCATGCACATTTATATAGGAAAACTGATGCCTATCAAACTCCACAGCTTTTACTTAAATATGTAATAGCTGTGTTCTGATAGCATCAAATTGGGACACAATTGTTACCTGCAGTGATGTTGAAGTAGGTGTGCAACCTGTAAAGAAAAAAAATAAATTATAGAACTGATTATTTTCATATGGAACTATGTGTATCTCTTGTGTCAGATATTTGCAATATACAGTTACATATTAGAACCAATATGGCGCATCAAGTATTTCAATTGGCCGTCGTCTATAAAACATGGAGCTGGTCATTAATATCCACATTGCTATACCAAGAAACAACACTGAAGTAGCTAATGCTTCCAGTGCTTTACTTCTAATACTAACTGAAATACAATGATGTTCAACAATTATATAAGCAATCATTCTCAAATTAATAGGGAGAAGAAATCATAAACTTTTCACCTGCAATACATATTGACAAGTGCAAGTTTGTTACTAGGCAAGTGTTAGAGTTATCCACTGTGTGCATCACACATATATGAAACTCAGAATCACAAAGACATGTGCAAAGGGCAGGGTAAAGTCATGGTGGTAGGAGGGCAAGGTTGACACCAAAGAACTGAATGTATATTAGTAAAAAGCATGTGTCTATTGGAGTATACAGTGTTCAGGGCCAGTAACAACAGGTGTGACTTCTAGCCAGGATTGTGGAGGTAGCACTGCAACTCCTTGCAGAGGTGGTTCTCATGGTTGGGGGTGATGACACTGAAATGACTACTCTACCATGCATGGCTCATACCTGTTTGAGATGCCAGGGCATAGTCCTAGCACAATGTTTAATCATGCTCATGCAGACACATGCACATTGAAAAACTTTCATTTGACTATACCAGCAAGCTATATAACAGTACTGTTGAGTGGCACTATGGAACAGTGTTCACAGGAGGCCTGGTTGTTCACCCTCGTCATGATGCTGTTGTGTCATTAGGTGCCATCATTCACATTCAGGTCAGCTTTCCTCGTGACTATGTCCAGGACCATGACCCCATGGCCTACAATGTCTGGGTGTGTAACAGCAATTACTGATGGATTATTGGGTGGTCATGCACATCAGAATCCATGAGGTTTAGTAATCGCACTATTTCTTCTGATGCCATGATGGAACATACATGTGCCTCCACTACAGCCCTCCACATATGTCTGGTGTGTCCCTGTTTTTTGGGCATTTTCCCTCCCGAATAAATTTTAGCTTTTTCCAGATTTCGTGTGCTGCAAAGTTCAGAGATACAGCTGAGTGTCGAGTAGATTTTACAAGGAGCTGAGAGCTGCAGGGGAAGAGAAGTTTAGTGCTCCTTATGCTGAGTCTGCTTGCATTGGTAATAGCATAACAGGTAGTATACTTGCTTTTGATGCTGAAGGCTGGGGTTCTACTCCCACAGTATGTAGATGCATTGCTGATACTGTACTGTGTTGTAAAGGGGGTGGATGCTGCAGTCCTTTTTGGTGAAGATACCTAGTAACTATGAACCTATCAGTTTGTCATCCATTCCCTATTGCAATATTACTAGCTTATAATTTTTTAATGTAACATATGCAATTTATTCCTCAAGGGCAACAGGCACTTTATTTGTAGATGAAACAATGAAATGCAAAGTTGTTTGCTAGCAGCAACCTCTTCAATAGTTACAGATCTCTTTAATGTGGAATTATTTAGAGGACTTTTACTTCTTCAGAGATTGTGCATATTTACTGATGCTGGTGGAATGTAGAAGTTTGAGTAGACTTTTATGATTGAAATGTTCTGAATTGGACAGTTTTGTTATTTTTGGTGCATGCATTTTGTTTCATTGTTTACTGGAAAAAATGTTCAAAACAATACATTTAAAACACCCTCTAACAACTGTACTGTAATGTACAAGGAATATAATTTATTACAATCAGGAAGGTGTATCAGAGAACACATGTATGTTTCATGTGCAAGGGGCTTATGATTTGAAAACAGCCTAAAGTTGATCTTTATCTGCCACTGGCAAAATGTATTTTCTTTGAATGTGGGTGTCAATGCTGTTTCAATGAATATGAGTTTCAAGGGCAGAGAAGTTTTAATGCTAAGTCTATTTTCATTGTGAGACTGCATTGATTTGTTTAGCAGATGTCTATTAGTGTTTGTGCTGTAAAATGCAAAAGAAAACTTTCAAATCATTGCAGAAGTAAAGCAGTACTCACATTACAGTGTTTATGGTAAATGGGGCAAAATAGCCAAAGAATGGGACATTGGAATGGCTGCAGGGGGAGGCTTCATTTGACCATGATTTTGTGAGGGGGGAAGGGCAGCAAACTCAAAGATAGCCCCGGCTGAATTATACCTCTCAACTGTCCAGATTCTGGCAGAATGGATAGATTTTTGCTTCTTGTTTTTGGTTTGTTCCTCATAAAATTTGTGGTTTTCTGGCAAATCATTTAGGAATTAAGTCATTAAATAATGACAGACATCGAGTTTCAGACCTCATAACCTTCAGAAAAATGCATGCTAAAGCAAGACCTGTTATTCTATCAACTGTCTAAGTTTATATAAGAGCAATTTTTAGTACAGTGTGTATGTTCTCCCAATATATTTGGCCTTGCTCAGATTTCCTGCATTAAGAGGTTGAGAGGTATGTGCAAATAAATTGCTTTATAGAATTAGGAATATCCAAACCTCTCAACTGTCCCCAATTTTGGCTCAAAATGTTGCTCTCCCCCTAATAATCCCTCCACAAAATAGCAATTTTGGAAGAAAATGTGGAGTGTCTACAATTATAAATAACTGTAATAATCAGAGTTATAGATTACTTTTATTTCACAAATGCATGTAGATTCTCTTATTTTGTCAGCTGTTCAAGTTAACTGCATTAATATTAAAAAAAGTATCCCTTCTCTGACAGGTTGCCAGCTGTATTGTATGGCAATTTTATATTTTTTCATCACATTTTGGCCAGTTTTTCATAAAATTGTGGTTTTCTGGCAAATTAGTAGCAAATCATTAAAGATTGAAGTTAGAAAATAATGACAGACATTTGAGTTTCTGATTTCATACACTTCAGAAAATCCATACTAATGCAAGACCTACTAATATTCTATTATCTTTCTAAGTTTATAAGAGCAATATTTAAAAATGTTCCTTATTTCTGGGCCTTTGTCCCACTTCTATGTATGACCTTGTCCAGATTTCTTGCTCTGAGATTGAGAGGTATGAGTGTCAGAGCCATCACAATCAGCCAGAGACATTTCAAATTGTGACATACGTGTTGCACCCCACTCCCCCATGTAGTGACTCTGGATGTGTCCAAGCAAGGCAAGGAGCAGTTATGCAGTGTAAGTGTGCAGAGTATTCCCCCATCCAAGGTAGACACAAGTACGACAGTGGCTTTTCATCTGTCCTTGATTTTGCAGAATGTTCTGGTTTTCTGTCATATTTTATACTGTTGATTTATGCTTCTTATTCTTCAGAAAATGCATGCTGTCACAGTGCCCTGTTGCTCTGTGTTTAAGTAGCAATGTTTTAATGACCATCAGGGAAGCTTGTCTGAGATTGTAAGATGCAAGCAAGCTTTAATAAGCATACTGTTAAAGAATTACCAACAATGAAAGCCTTTTTGTTGTTGCTATGCAGAAAATATTTACATAACTAGATAACATATAAGTCTTAGGTATTGAAATGTATATGACTGTATTTGTAATAAAGGACAGGGTTACAGTATTTTCAGAAGCTCATTACATTTGTTGGAGACTTGCAATCATCTTTGCAGGCTTTACTCGTAAACTAAACAGAATGGCAATCTATCATCTATGGTCCATAACCTGTGCAGTAATCCTTTAAGCAATTTATCTTGAGCTTGTTTCTTGCTTGCTGTTCATTTTTTACTTTGATCATGTTTTCCCCATGAAACAAGTAAATAGTTGTCAGGCAGCAGGTCTTTTTGGATAAGAAAAATTTTTACAAGTGGGGGTATCACAGAGATTGCTACTTTCAGCATGTTACTTGGTATTTTTATAAAGCTGAATATAAATTATAATTAGAACTGCAGTGCAAGGAGACGTGGTTTAAGTTGAGTACTGCTTGCTTTTTTTATATATGCTTGCATTTGACTGGCATTCCAGTAATGTATTTAAAAAGCAATTTATTTTTCATGCCTCACAACCTTTTTGTTTCCATCTAGATATTAAGCAAGCTGTCATGTAGCCAATGCATTGAAATATTTTTTTTCTTCTACACTTTATTTTGTCTTGATTGGAATCTTGTAATGATGGTTTGGCACCCAGGGCAGCATATTTAATTAAAGTTCCTGCTGTTGTGGTCTTGAGCATAGCTCCACCCCTTTCTAGTTGGCCACACCCCTCCCCTTTGGTCCCACCCATTCAGGAGTCTCCTGCCACCCCCCTTTGACTTGAAGTCTCCAGCCACCACTGGTAATGCTACCTATGACTATACACAAGTTCAGACAGCTCCCCCACACAATCTATAACAGTTCTGTAATGCAGCTAACACAGGTTTTGTTTAACTGTAATACATTGCAATATTAACAATAACAAATCACAATGTTGCTGAAGAAGTGTAAGAAAGTGCTTTTTCCACTGCTATGGAGAGTAGTTAGAGAGAAATCACAAACTTAACATTTTTTCTTTTTGCTAACACATGTTAAAATGTCAGAACTTGCTACAAAGTTTTAATATACTACTGTACAAACAACAATTAACTGCAACCTACAAAATACAGGTCTGGTAACATTCTGCAATATACTTTTTGTAATGCAGATATAACTAATATACCTGGACTATGCCCAAGTAGAGAGATAAAGAAATAACATTAAGATAAAAATAAATGTTTTGGGTGGGCATTGCAATTTACCCATTAATGCTGCAACAAAAGCATTATGCAAGAAATAGCAACATTCCTTGACAATAAAGCACTGCAGAAAACAGATGATTCCAAAAGTTGTATTTATGTAATGGTATCAAGCTCTAGATCCAAACAGTCTCCCCATTATGATGTAAGACTACTAGCTACATGATTGCCTTTATATAGTAAAGAGTCAGCCCTGTGAGCACTGTGAGTATGCAAATGAGGCGTCAAATCATTAACATTCTTAAATACCACAATCTGCACTATGTGTAGGTAAATGTCTGGATTATTGTGTAGGGATTGCAAACATAGTGTACCAGAGCTACACATTACATGCGCATGCCCTAGCACTGTAAGGATGAATTTTGAGAAGTGCTACATGCTAATGGCTTGTAGGTGTCTATGATTAGTCTGACTGCAGGAAAAATCAAGGTTTCAGTATCCCCTCTTTTACATAGACTTACTGAGGGTGTCTCAAGAAGTGACTTACCAAGATGTCTGAAAGTACATTGACTGATTTAGGGGAGCAAACATTCAAATTTAACATTCCGATGCTGGCTTTAATGACCATAGCTACTGTCCCTTACTAAGAAATGTTGTTCATATTCAAGGGAGTGCATTAAGCATTGATACAGATAACATAGGTAAAAAAACTGAGATAGAATTGTCTTAAGAACGAATAGAAAGGACATTTATTTTATTTTATTTATTTAACATTTGTTGACCGGTAAAGTCTGACTAGGAACGAGCCTGTTTTCAGTGGAGGCCCGGGAAGAAATGCTCCAGACACATGTAAATGAAGCACCATAAAGAAATAGAAGAATACACCTGCAGTGTTTGCAGTCTTTGTTTAATATTGTGCGAATACATGGATATCCTAACTGTTGGCATATCACAATAATCCAGACATTTACTGCCAAATGAGAAAGGACAACTTTCATAACTTGTTTCTGTTGCACTTTCAATGTGACTTGATATAATGTCACACATTTCAGTATATCTAAACACTGTTTTTCCTTACCAGTATATATGTCTTTGCCTGTGGTAAATATGGGAAATACTCTTTAATGAATGTTTTAATACCCTGTTTGAGGGTTCAGATCCACACAGGTTCCAGTTGCAAGATAAAAAAGTTGATGAAACATCAGAGATGTTCATTTAAAGTACTTGTTTCCAAAAGCTTTTTTCCTTTTATTGTTTGCACAACATTCGGCATTGCACTCTGTTGACTGGCAGTTAGTAGCAATGAATGGTTGTTCACTTGTCAAGGTAAAAACGGACAGCTTTTATTTAGACTGTCATCAATAGCACAATTCAGACTGGCATTGTTCCACTTTCTTCAGCAGTCTGGTCAGTATTGTGCAAAGAAATTGAAGCTATCACACACATAGCTCTGTGGCATAGTGTGTAAATGTATACTGAGTTTAGACAAACAGCACAAGTGATGCAGGGTTCAAAAACAGTTTCCAGATCTTTACAGAGGGAGGTGATAATACATAATAAACCATGAAACAAAGGCAGCAAATGCAGCAAACCATACAAAGAAGCCAGTAGGTCAAAAAAATTGATTAAACGCTTTATTACCAGTACACAGACTCTAGCACCTCAGCTAATAATACTATATCTTGACACTCATTTTGTTATATGAATGTGTTGATGTGGGAAACTCAAGTAAAGTCAGTATTAACTAAAAGTGACAGACAGATAAGTCATTTGAAATGATGTCAACATTAATTGTGTATGTTGTGTGAAAAATGAAAGCATTTCTCCTGTTCCCTGTGCCCTTCTCCATTCATATGGCATTATCTAAAGTCCTGATATTGTGAGACATACATCATAGTACTGATGTGCCAAGGAAATATGAGAAGGCTGAATGTATCAGTGTAATGCAGCAGTAGCTATACCCATTCCTAGATATATACTGTGATTAATTTCATGTTCCTTCTAATTGTTATCCCAAAATAGTTTCATGAATGCTTCTGATAATTATTGCCTTCTGCATTTGTGGTCTGCTTGACAGCACTAAATGTACTTTCGTAGCTTGAGAAAAAAGTGAAATTTTTAGTTTATTCTACTTTATATAATTCACACAAACATGGCGGCATTGTGTAGCCATCAGTGCTCTGGCTAGAACTCAGTATAGAAAATACAGCTGTCAGGTAACTTTTTCTGTGACACAAGCTATGCGTGCAATAAGCTTAGAAAGAAGGGACAGCTGATGCATTGTTTGACTTCCCAACTGATAATTTTACAGAGGGTAGCCTGAATACATAGTTAATCATATTTTTGATACCATTGTCCTGTTGTTTAAAAAACAACTCTTGTCACAAATGCTAACAACATGTGAGCTTTTGTCTGCCCACTTTCACAATATCTGTCATTAACTGCAAGTCTGATAATGTGTTCCACAAAATACATTTCTGATGTTGCAATGAAATGTTAGAAGGATTAATGTGTCACTTTGAATGCACTTTTTGCTCTGGCCACTGCTACTTATACCCATTGATTGCATTTAGTTTACTGTCAGTGTTTTTCTTTATTGCATATTTTCTCCTAATGCCTTTTATTTTTTCTCTCTGCTTGGCAGCATGGAAACATGGTTCATTGCCTAAGGAAACAAGTGAAAAATTTAGTTTATGCTACCTTATGTAAAGCAAATATGCCTGGCATTGGTGTGCATCCCTCATCATCAAGGACAATAATTACTGTAGAGAATGCACCTGACAGAAGTCCATATATGTGGCGCAAGGAACAAATGAAGTGAACTGAGTGAAATAAGGCACAGGATGCATTGTTTGAATCCTATTTAGAGATCACATTGCAATTATTCACAATTTGTATTTTTTATTATTTTAATTTGCATTTGCTCTCCACTTGCTAATGTGTAAACACAGTTCACTACCTAAGGAAAAAAGTGAAAAATGTATATAGCGCAAACACATCTGACAGCATTGCATGTGTGGCAGCTCTCTGGATATTAATACAGTGAAGAAAATATACTGTCGTGTAACCTTGTCAGTGGCACAAAGTATAACTGAAGTAAATTGAGAGAAATAAAGGACATGATACATTGTTCTAATCATGTTTAGAGATCACATTGCAATTATTCGATATTTATTTTTTTTCCATTTTAATTTGCATTTGCCCTCCACTTGGGAGACCACAAGCATGGTTCACTACCTAAGGAAAAAATTGAAAAAAATTGTTTTGGATGCCTTATGTAGTGCAAACACTCCTGTCAATAGTGCATTTTCCTCAGCACTCTGGTCAGTACTGAGTGCAGAAAATCCACTTGTCACATCCTTTTCTCTGTGGCATGATGTGTAAGTGTAATGAGATTAAATAAAGAACACAGCTGATTAAGGGTTTGAATCTTGCTAAAACATACTTTTGCAAAAGGTGTAAGAATCACATTTCTCACATTTTGATTAGTACTATAAAGCTAAAGAAAATTATAGAGTTAAACATGTTTCTTGTCAGCAATGTATCAGTAATGCTTGCATAAGTAAACTTTTCTATTTACCATACATCACTAATGTTTGGCATATAACCTCAAGCTAAAGTGTGTCCAATTTCTTAAACATGACAATGATATTTAATTTAAAATTCACCTGCATATGTATGGTGAGTACAACACTTTTGTTATAATCATCATACCTCATCCCATATCCTAACTTATGTTTTTAGGACAGTTATGTCTTGTAAAGCATGTATTCAACATACCCCAACTGGTATTACTCAGCTCATTCAACTGCATCCATCTGAAATATATTTACAAACAGAAATGTTGACTTTTACCTAGAAATGCATTCACAGGACTAATTAAAAATCACACATTTACAGGCCTCTATGAAGTGTATCTTCATTCATTCTGAAATGAGCATATCTCTAATGTTCATGCTTAAAAGGAAGTTCTCCTGTGGCAATGTCAATTAATAACCTAACTTTTAATTTTTTTTTTTTTTGCATGTTTTTGCATGTTTTATCCAATGAGTTTAATTCCCAGCTGGTTCAACAATATTTTAACATTGTATAAACCCCAACATCACAATATGTCACAATTCAACTCCTTTCTCCTTTCAAACTACAAGGATTAAAAGCCATGTTATTAAACATTCCATTGTTGAACATTAGAACGTGTGTCAGTAGGTTGAATATCACACATGGCAAAGCTCAATGCCATGTTTCACACCTTTACTGCTATGTGATGTATGTAGTACCAATTTGTCTGCCAAGAAATCCATCTGCTTTCAATGGTGCAAATGCAGTTGGCATGGCTGTGCATCTTTGCATACAAGCAATTACATGTGAGATCTGAATTGGGCACCATTACAGACATATCTTGCTAGTTTAACTTTTGTAGACATTGCTGGCAAGGGAAATATATAATAGTTCTTAGGCTGCTGGATGTAATAAAGTAGAAGTTCCTAGCTGGCATGTTGAGATAATTACACTGGTTGAAGACTGATATTTTTGCTTAGTGTCACAGTCTTGATTACAGCTGTAGATCAATGTATTAAATCATAACATTTCATATTCCTATCACATACTAAACTGCAAACTTCTGTATTTTTCTTCATATACAACATTCCAGTAATATTTGAATAATGCAGCAAGACATTGTTTGCAAAAACATTGCAGCTCCAATAGAGAGACTTATTAAGCCAACCTTATCCTTCTTATGTCTTCACACTCATTGCGCTGTCCTACCCCTTATTTTTCCCTATGGAAAGCAGGAATGAAGATTTAATAAGCAAGAGTAAAATACCATACAGATGTTCATACATGCCCCACACAACATACTGTTGCTTTTCCTCTCTGCATCTATCTGCCTCTCTCTTTTCACCCCTTCTGCTTCTGTAAGTTGTCATTGTGCTTCAATTGTGTTACTTAAATATTATAACATAGTAATCCTTTATGGTGTGATAAAATAATGTTCATGTGTATAGATACAATTTTGACTTCTGTCAAGGGTTCTAATCCAGCCATTAACTGTTACTGACTGTTTTGGTACACTATTTTATGTGTACCTTTTGGCTACACTTTCTTAAGAGACAACATTATCCTTCTTCTGTCATAAGCTACTTTGTGCCTGCCTCCATCTCACCCTGTCAATTTATCTTCTCCCTTCTTAATCATTGTCTGGAGTTGGGTAACAAATGCAGCTAAGGCTAAACAGAAGTGCATGGTTTATGGTAATATCTTGTGATTTTATTGCTTTCAGTCACATTACTCTGCCACACTTTGAGTCATTGTTCTTAGCTATGTTTATTCAGTTTAATATATTTTTCAGCAAGCTGAAGTGTTGGATGTACAAATTACAGTGGTCACTAGAAAGCAGTTTATAGTACTGCTGATTCCTAGTCTAAGTTGAACACCCCAAGATATGATTATGCATGTGCTAATGCATTACCATCAGCAGCGGAATTCAGTTTGGCAGCTCTGCACTCAAAGAATGAAATATAAAAACAAAAAACAAGTAATTATTGTTTTAGGTTGTGCAATTTTGGCAAGTTCATATTAATCTTTGTCAACAGGTTATCTTGATTTCAGAATGATGTCATTTAAGGTATGTCTGCTCTGCAATGTTTATACTTGCAACTGTTTTACAAGTTTGGTTAACATATTTTTTACATAATCCATCACTGTTATTCTGCAGTGCATTATCCTATGCATGACTTGCATGTTTGTTTTGTCAATACATCATTGTGCAAGTATGAGACGATACAAGTGTGCAATCATCCTGGTATGAAGTGGCAGGAACATTGGATTGATAATCCGCAGGTTTACAGCAGTGAATTTCTATGACATCCTATAATGTGACACGTCAATGTCACTGACAGTAACACAATATAAATGAAGGGCAATATCTAAATGCTAGTACTAAACTATGTAATTACATGGACAATCATAGTGATGTTATATTACCCTGTGCACACATATGCATTTGTTGCACAATCTATGATACACAGTATCATCTGTTCCAAACAGCAGATTTTCAAGAAGTAAAAATATGCTATTTCACATCTTTAAAGTAGGTCCTCTCCGGAGGCACTTGGAAATAATACTGTGCTCTCTAGATTGATAACTAGATAGGTAGGAGGTTCAATGCTCAGCAAGTGAAACTTATGTGTGCCCATGGGTGTGTATGTGTGCAACATTTAGTGATATATCCACTTCCACTAAAAAGAATGCATTTAATTTTGCACACAGCTTTCTTACCCCACTTTTTACAGAAACATTCTCTGTAAAACACACCGCTGAGGTCAGCCTGACTAAAGTGAATTCTCTCCCCTTATTAATCAGACATCTTCTGTGGCATTTGTGACTAATACTGTGCTGTACTGTCTACATTGTGTAACTAGATAGGTAGGAGGTGTGAGATTCAATATGGGGAATTTGTGAGTGTGGGGGGTTGTTTACAGTTAGGAATCTGTCCTTCAACACAGCTGTATTCAATCAACTTCTATTTCAGAGAAATGTTTTAAACTGCTATATGACTCCACCATTCCCTTATTCCCCTTTTCACAACCACAACTTCTTTGTAACACAAGGGAGTAACTAGATCTATTTTTGTACTCTACTGAGTGTTATTTTCTATACATTACTTAGAGAAACCATGGCTCTTTTAGGATACACTATGTCCACAACTGTCTAAATGAATACCTCCAATAAAAGTTTCATAGACTGAAAACATATCTATTTAATGTTTTTTGAGGGAAAGTGATGGCAACATTTGTTAAGGTTTGGATGGGGCATTGCAATTTCTTAAATGACAGTTGGGTTGTGGAGCAGCAATAAGAGCACACGATTATGAAATTGTATTCTCACTACACCCCTGGTGCAACACACTGATGAGGTCTTTATTTATAAAGTGAACTGCAACATTTTAAATGTAAGACATCTCCTGTGGCACCTGCGTTGCTTACACTATTCTCTAAAATGCGTAAATAGACGTGGTTTGAATACAACAGTGTTTAACTTCTACAAGTGTGTGTGTGACTGTAAATGATTTCAGGACTGGTTTACACACATTTGCAGTGGCAACTTTGACATCCTCAGATGATTGCTAAAGTCATTTTACCAGACACATCTCCTTGGCACTATACTACTGATGTAGATTTTGATTTGATTCATAGATTTTGTATGACTCACTTATACTCAGTATTCTTCTGTGGTGCTGGCTGCTGATAATGTGTTGTATTGATGGTGTAACTAGATAAGTATGTGGTTCGATCCCCTTCCTACTTAAATAGTGTAGCTGTGATTACTGTCATATACCATTGGCCACCTTTATGCACACTTCCACTTATGAGATGGATTTTCAGTAGCACAGTGTTACACTAGTAAATCCTAACATCCCCAGGGAAAATACATTTTTGGCCATACAATAATTACATAATGTTACTGTAACTGCAGTATCTGGCAGTTGGAGTGCAACTTTTCCTGTTTTACATGACTTTGATATTGTGCTTTGTATATTGTGCTTCTACATATCTTGGATGTTTGAGGCCAGTTGTGAATGTGTCTTTCACCCTCATACTATTACACTTCAAATACACATATGATGTGTAGGTGTACAGCGTTATTGTGCACTTCAACCACTTTTTAGCATAAACATCCAGCCAAAAAACAGTGATGATGTCATCCATTTAAATGTGTACTCTCCCAGTTATATCTCAACACAGCAAGTGTAGATTGTGATTCAGGCACTAATCTGTAACTTGTGATCTTAGGTAGCTAGTTCAAATTCAGCCATTACTGCTCAGACTACATTGTGTCAGTCTTATTGGGACTGTACATGGCACTAAAACTGTTGTCAAACACATCGCTGTGTACACTTACAGATGTTGAGTCCTTTTACAAAATGCTATGATAATTTCTCACATAGCAGTGCTTTTATTCAGTGTAATCATGACGTGATTACATCTAAAATTACATAACATATGTATTTATTTATTTGCCATTTGTTTACTGGGATAGTCCAACTGGGCAGGTGCCCATTTTCAGCCGAGGCCTGGGGGAGAAAGCCCCTGGAGATACAAAAACGAAGAAATTTAGAAAACAAATTAAGAAAACAAATAAGGACAGATTAATAACAAGTTATTCAATAAAAATCAAACAGCAGTTGTAAGTACATTGGAATACAATTTAAACAAGAAATATTAACAAGCTTTTATTCAGAGTAATCATGACATTTAATTACATTTGAATTACATAACATATGTATTTATTTATTTATTTGCCATTTGTTTATTGGAATAGTCCGACTGGGCAGGTGCCCATTTACAGCCGAGGCCCGCAGGGGAGCCCCAGTAGATACAAAAACAAACAAATTTAGAAAACAAATTAAGAAAACAAATAAAGAAGGACAGATTAACAAGAAGTTATTCAATAAAAATCAAACAACAGTTGTGAGTGCATTGGAATACAATTTAAACAAGAAATAGTGTTAACAGTACATATTAAAGGTAAGGCATTTACAAGCAGTGTATAAACATTGGATTTGGTTAGGGTTATGAATATTTATTTTACTTTATCTAGGTTAATGTAACAAAATATAATGTGTACTAGGCCTTGTGTTAGGTAATTGTTTCAGTGTTTAAGAATCAAGGTAACAATAGGAAGAGAGTGAATGGCTTAGAGAAGGAGTATAGAGAAAGAAAGTAAGAAATTGACTATGAGGGTAGAAATAAGTGAGTTAAGTTAGGGTAACATCAGGTAAAGAGGTTAAAAAGGAGATAGTACAGATATAAGTGAGAAGTTTGTGTTGCCAGAGGATGAAAATTAGCCAGGAGTTAGACATGAGCAGAACCAAGAGTTAGAAAGATAAGATTTGAGAAGAGCTTTGAACTGTGAGGAATTAGTAATGGTTAGTATGTCCTGGGGGGATTGAGTTCCATGTTCTGGCAATACTGTTGGAGTACAGAGATTCTCCAAAGCAATTATTAGCTTTTGTGACTTGTAATAGAAGTTTATTGGAAGATCTCAGGTATGTTTTATTAGATTGTGGTTGTATTAGGTTATGGAGAGCTGGACATTTATCAGGTTAGTATACTATGCCATGGACTGTCATAAGTTGGGTGAATGTAAGGAGGTGAGGTAATGCAAGCCAGTTTAGTTGATATAGGGCAATACACTGATGAGATCTACAGGGGAAGTTGGTAGCAGGTAGAAGGAATTGTTATCCTCTAGCATGCGGAAATGAGACAACATTCTGTATGTTGCTGCCTTAGTACAGAAATTACAGGTACAGATACCCTTTGCAGCTATAACATGATGTAATATTTTGACATACCAACATATCTCACAACTGTAGTGACAATTCTACGATGGTACATTCATCCTGTATAATATCATGTATTTTCTGTTGTGAAATGCTGATGCCTTCAGCATCCATATTTAGTCTGTTAACATTGTTATGCCTTATACTGTAATGCATGAATGGCATGCACCACAGTTATGATGTTTCCATTTACAGTGGGATAGGCCTCCACCATCCCTTTTATCTCAAAGAGATTGTTCATGACACACGCATATGTTGTAATAAGTTAGAATAGGTGGAATGTCACACTTGTGATAAGACTTCCACATGGCACTTGTGGTTCATCAACATGTCATTAGTGAGTAGAGTGACATAGCGTGTCATTGAATTCCTGACAGGCAACATTGTGTGAATGCAGTGATGTTGCATAACCACTATTGTATTTAATTATTCTTAGCCATTTTGATGTTGCACAATAACATATTATCACATGTAATTATATGACAGTGAAATGGTTATTCAGGACATGTCATGCTGTGAGTGCTCCTGTGGCATGTGCATTGAGTACTGGCTTGTATAGTATACCTACATGAATAGACTGTGGTTCAATTCTGGGACAGTGTGTGTACCAGATAGCGGAAACAGCTTCCTTGTCAAAGAAGCATTGATATTGGTTCCCTTAATTTGAACTGTTAATAGCAGCAGTCTGCATTTAAAGTGGAACAGCCTTACAAGATTTCTGCAAATATATAGAGCTGAGTATATTTTTCTGTATTTTCTGTATTATAGAGCTAAATTGTTGCTTATATATCTGTTGTCTTAGTGTTCTGCAAATATACAGAGATCAGTATATATTTTTTGGGTTTT
Organism: Protopterus annectens; assembly: GCF_019279795.1. Taxonomy (NCBI): domain Eukaryota; kingdom Metazoa; phylum Chordata; order Ceratodontiformes; family Protopteridae; genus Protopterus; species Protopterus annectens. Next base: position 668,402,027 of record NC_056730.1, on the reverse strand, counting down.
ATAATTTGCACTCTGATTCCTCACATCTCTGTTGAAACTTTTCCCCACTCCCCTCATTGTGGTTTCTGTTGCTTCTGTGTTGTTAACTCAAGGTTCCCTTAATTTGAACTGTTAATAGCAGCAGTCTGCATTTAAAGTGGAATAGCCTTACAAGATTTCTGCAAATGTATAGAGCTGAGTATATTTTTCTGTATTTTCTGTATTATAGAGCTAAATTGTTGCTTATATATCTGTTGTCTTAGTGTTCTGCAAATATACAGAGATCAGTATAAATGTTTTGGGTTTTATAATTTGCACTCTGATTCCTCACATCTCTATTGAAACTTTTCCCCACCCTGTCTCCCTGTTCTGGAAGTAGTTTAAATTTGGTAGCTTTTGCAGTGCCCTCCCCACTGTAGATTTGAACTAGGACACTCCCCCAGTCCCATCTCTTTACCGCATTCTACCTAATAAACCCTTTCTGCACTTGATTTTAGTCCTTTTTAATTTAATTACATTTTTTCAAACTGTGTGTGGACTAATATTGCTACATACTCAAGTGTGCCAGCTTGCACTGCATGTGAATTGTTTTTACTACTGTTTTTGCTACTTTTCTGAAAAAAAAAATGTAAGCCTGTTTCCTACCTTTCCTGTAATTAGTGTTCCAGATACAGATTTGCTGTATCCAGGAATATTTGTAAGCTTCTGAGCCCCCAAGCCTTTCTGTGTTGGAGGGAAGCCTTCTAGCTTATCAGTGGGAGTGGTAAGCACTAGGTAACCTGTCTACCACATAAGGAGGGGTTCTGGCCCAGAATTTGTAGTTATTGGCTTTTTGGGCAGTCTTCCATCTCTCTGAACTTTCTGATTTGAAGGCCTGCATTTGCACTTGTTTCTGTCCTGTAACTCCTGGGCCCATCTCATTTGCTCACTCAAAAAAAAAAAATCTGCTTTTACTGTATTTGTGTTTCTTCCTACTTAATTTTGCTTTTGTGTCACCTTAGAAGTACTCAATTGTATTTATTACTGCTTGGTGTAACTCATTCTAAGCCTTTTAGTTTAAGCACTTGGGCTTCAGACCAGTTGTTTTACATTTGGAAGGTTTGTGGTCTGCACTGTGGTGGCAGGACAGGTAGCTTATATCCTTCTAAGTTGGGAACTGCTGATTGACGGCTCAGTGTCTGTTATTCTAAAAGTGTATTAATTCTATTTTAAGCACTTGGGGCTCAGGCCAGTTATTTTACATTAGAAGGGTTTGTGGTCTGCACTGTTGTGGGAGGAGAGGCTGGACTCTGCCCTTCTAGCTGGGAATTTCTGGTTAAAGGCTTATAGTGCCTGCATATCTAAACTGCTTCTTACTGAAATTGGTACACCTTATTTGCTGTAGCATAGACTAGATCCAGGCCTGCTGAATCTAGCTTTGTTTGTATAACCTGAGCACTAATCCAGGCATTCTTTAAATTATTCAATTGTATTTATTACTGCTTGCTAGTAACTTGATTAAAGTGTAGCTATCATTCTAAGTCTTTTGGGTTAAGCACTTGGGCTTCAGACCGGTTGTTTTACATTAGGAAGGTTTGTGGCCTGCACTGTGGTGGCAAGTCAGGTAGCTTACATCCTTCTAAGTTGGGAACTGCTGATTGAGGGCTCAGTGTCTGTTATTCTAAAAGTGTATTCATTCTGGTTTAAGAACTTGGGCTTCACGCCAGTTGTTTTACATTAAGAAGGTTTGTGGTCTGCACTGTAGTGGCAGAACAGGTAGCTTACATCCTTCTAAGTTGGGAACTGCTGAATGAGGGCTCAGTGTCTGTCATTCTAAAAGTGTATTAATTCTAGTTTAAGCACTTGGGCTTCAGGCCAGTTATTTTACATTAAAAGGGTTCGTGGTCTGCACTATTGTGGGAGGAGAGGCTGGACTCTGCCCTTCTGAGCTGGGAATTTCTGGTTAAAGGCTTATAGTGCCTGCATATTTGAACTGCTTCTTACTGAAATTGGTACACCTTGTTTGCTGTAGCATAGACTAGATCCAGGCCTGCTGAATCTAGCTTTGTTTGTATAACTTGAGCAGTAATCCAAGCATTCTTTAAAGTATTCAATTGTATTTATTACTGCTTGGTAGTAACTTGATTAAAGTGTAGCTATCATTCTAAGTCTTTTGGATTAAGCACTTGGGCTACAGACCAGTTGTTTTACATTAGGAAGGTTTGTGGCCTGCACTGTGGTGGCAGGACAGGTAGCTTACATCCTTCTAAGTTGTGAACTGCTGATTGAGGGCTCAGTGTCTGTTATTCTAAAAGTGTATGAGTTCTGGTTTAAGCACTTGGGTTTCAGGCCAGTTATTTTACATTAAGAAGATTCGTGGTCTGCACTCTTGTGGGAGGAGAGGCTGGACTCTGCCCTTCTGAGCTGGGAATTTCTGGTTAAAGGCTTACAGTGCCTGCATATTTGAACTGTTTCTTACTGAAATTGCTACACCTTGTTTGCTGTAGCATAGACTAGATCCAGGCCTGCTGAATCTAGCTTTATTTGTATGCTGCTTATTTGTTTGCTTGTTATTTCCCTGAAATGCTAATTCCACCTAAAATGCGGCTTTTCAGTGCTTCTGTGGATCCCTAGTGATATCTGCATTGCTTACTGTACATATTTCCTTGTTTCACTTGAAAGAAAGTTACTGTTTGTTGTTTTTGCATTTAAGTTACCTGAAACACATTGCATTTAAGTTACCTGGCACTTGCTCACTAAAGCAATTATATAAGTCAGCACTAAAATATTAAAAGCACTACACCCTCACAAACTCCCCTTGAGTACCTCGGTCCCCACTGGCCCTTTTTTTCAATTAAAAAGGAATTCCCAATACTATTCTAGCATGTCCAAAGGTCAGTTGTCAATCTCCTCTCCGGTCCAGCTGGTGAATCTAGGAATCTTGAGGCAATGTTACAACTGCCTCATGTACACAGACAACCCTCTCCTCCTCCCAACAAATTCCAACACATGTGAGAGATGCAACCATATAGCCATACTGGAGGCTAAGCTCTCTCAACTCAGTACTGGCGAAACAAGTCAGGAGGAGAAGGAAACCACACTCACTACAATTCCAGTCTCACATAGACCTACCACGACAGCAAAACAAACATATAAACACACAAAAACATACTCGGAGGCTCTAAATAAAAATCTGCCTAAGCAGCAGAAACCTGCAAAGCAGACACCCAAGCAACCGCTACCCCAAAACAAAACACGTGCAACACATAGCTCACAAAGTCAGTGTGCCGAACAGTCACAGCCCTTAAGGCTAAACAACACACCTGATACACTTGTAATAGGTGACTCTATCATCAGGCACACTGACATCCTGCTCACCAGGCTGAACAAGGAGAAGGTCACGGTGAGCTGCCTGTCGGGCGCTAGGATCCGCCACATAACACAAGCACTCAGGTCACTCCAAGGCAAGTACAAATATGACTCAGTCATTGTCCATGCTGGTGTGAATGACCTGAGATGTACCTCCCTGGACTACATGAAAAGAGACATAGAGGAGCTCTCTGAGCATGTAGCCCAGGCCGGTATGACCCTGACCTTTAGTAGCATCTTACCCTCACCAAGAATGATGCCACAATATGAAGACAAGATGATCAGTTTCAGCAACTGGCTTAAGTATTGGTGTCATTTAAAGGGGATCCAATGCCTGTCAGCCTGGGAAGACATGCTCGACAAGCCATGATGCTTCGCTAGGGACAGCTTGCACCTGTCACCCCTGGGCTTTCGGATATTGGCAAAGGCTCTTGCTACCCCCATAGTGCCTTTTTTAGGCAAGGCTCAAAAGACAAACCCACCTCCATAGGTATCACAAGGGATAAGCAACTAAGAGTAATGCTACTCAATGCCAGAAGTCTAAACCTCAAGATGCACATACAAGAATCTCTCATTAGCATGGAGAAAATCGATATCTGTGCAATCACAGAAACCTGGTTCAAGGCTCCAGACAGCACCCCAGCACTACCAGGTTATACCTCATACCATGCTTTTCGGCCCCAAAACTTGGACCGTACCACAAAAGGAGGGGGAGTATCAATATTCGTCAAAGATACCCACACCTCCAGGTTGGTGGCACAGCACGAAGCATCAGAGACTATCCATGTGCAGCTAACAGTGGGTAAAACTGCCTTCCAGTTTATAGCCTGCTACAGACCACCCTCCCAAACCCAGGAACCCCACTCAGCCTTCCTGAGAACACTGGAAAATATGAAGGTCTCTTCAAACACCATTATATTGGGCGACTTCAAATACCCAAACATAGACTGGGAGCATTACTCTAGCTCCAACACCCTAGCCCAAAGGTTCCTAGAATTTATAAACTCAAATGCTATGGAACAACTTGTTACCACTCCCACAAGAGGGGAAAACATACTGGACCTGATCATCACCAACATGGGGACTCTATGCTCCAGACCAGAAGTGTATCCCTCACTGGTAAGATCAGACCATAAACTAATCTCACTGGATATTCATATCCCGACTCCACCCCCTGCCCTGAAAACCACAGTGAAAAACTTCTCTAAAGCAAATTTTACACTCCTCAAAACCGAGGTGGAATCCTTCAAAGCCCCCGGGCCTGTGGAAAATATGGCCCAGACCGCAGAATCCTTTATAAATGCATTCTATGAACACCTTCAGGAATGCATGGGTCATGCAATCCCAAATAAAATGAAGACCCAATCCTCCAAAGGCAGACATCCTGTCTGGTGGATCCCAGCCATAAACAAACTATACAATAGAAGGAGGAAGCTACTACATGATAGAGCAAAATCCCAAAAAGGGAAGGCATCTCTGATCAGTATTAGCAAAAAACTAGGGGCACTCATAAAATCGTCTAAGGCCAGCTTCAAGAGAAAAATTGCACAGGACACTAAGGATAATCATAAAGCTTTCTTTAGTTATGTTAGAAACCTGGGTGGGAATTCCCAGATATGCTCAGAATTAGTCCAAAATGACAAAAAATACACCGTACCCACAGACATTGCCAACATCCTAGCTGGCAGGTTCAGCACAAACTTCTCCCTCCCCCTCCCCACCAAAAGGGCAAATATTTATCCCAGCAGATTGCTGCGCCCCTGACATCTCAGATGCTCTGGTAAGAGCTGCCCTCTCCAAAGCAAAAAACACAGCATCAATGGACCAGATGGTGTCCTGGGCTGCATCCTACATGAACTCTAAGAAGAGCTAAACTCAAACATAAAACTACTGTTCAATCTTAGCCTTACTACAGGATATGTACCCAAAGAGTGGCGTACAGCAACAGTGGTCCCTCTCCACAAAGGTGGTGCCTCAATGGATACTGGAAACTATCGCCCCATAAGCCTGACTAGCTTAGTCTGCAAAGCCATGGAAAGGATCATCATGGAACTCATAAATAAAGATATTGGGGACCTACAGACACTGGATCCTACCCAGTTCGGCTTTGTTAAGGGCAGATCCTGTCTCTTAAACCTGGTTGATTTCTTTGAAACAGTCACCAAGGCCATTGATGAGGGGAAGGTGGTCCACACAGCCTACCTGGACCTCGCAAAAGCCTTCGATACAATACCCCACTCGGGCATTATAGATAAGCTCACCAGCTTAAATATAAACCCCTATGTCACTAGATGGGTTGCAAACTGGCTCAAGGACAAAACCCACATGGTTAGAATTGCTGGAGCCATGTCAGGCTCCAAACCAGTTACAAGTGGCGTCCCACAAGGCTCAGTCCTGCGACCTCTCTTGTTCGGTATATATTTCTCGGAGGTACAGGCCAACACGTAAGGACTGTGGCTGACTAAGTTTGCAGATGACTGCAAACTGGGCACCATAATTGACTCTCCAGCTGACACAAGCATCCTCCAAAAGGGCCTCATAGAAACAGACAACTGGTGCCAGAGCCATGGCCTCAAGCTAAACGCCAAAAAGTGTATAGTCATCCCCTTTGGCAAAAACAAAGTGCCCACAAATTACCACATAGGTGGTAATCCATTAAGTACAGAAGAAGTAATTAGGGACCTTGGGACCCAAGTTGATAGCAATCTCTCATTTGGCAACCACGTGGCCAAAGTGGTTAGAAAAACATTTTATATAGCCCACCTAATCATGAAGGGATTCACATCTAGATCAGGGGAGGTCATCGTGCCTCTTTACTCATTCCCTCAGCAGGCCCATAATTGATTACAATGCCCCTTTCTGGATGTACCTTCCCAGACACCTGCAGCAACTGGAAAGACCCCAAAAGTACCTCACCAAGAGGATCATAGGGCTCAAACAGATGCCATATGCTGCCTGGTTAAAGAAACTCCAGCTCTACTCAGTGGCATACCGCCTGCTCAGAGGCAATTTTGCCTGACGTATAAAGCCATGTCCAACCCGGAATTAATGGACATGCTGCACCTCAGAAAATCCAAATCCCATAGAGCTACGCGCTCGAGAGACTTGAACCTCAGCACTGAAATAAATAGGACATGCTGGAGGGACAGATTCATAACCCAGAGGCTCCCTTCACTCTGGAATAAAATCCCAGTCCAGGTTAGGCAGAGTCCCTCATTGACTCTCTTCAAGAGGAATCTTGATGAGTGGATGGGAGATCGTAGGTTTACCCCAGGTATCACTTCTGTCACTGTTAGACAGAGGCACAGTATACTAACCTCGAAAAGGGGCATAGCAAAATTAATTTAAAATGGGTGGTGAAAGCCAAACATACTCTGGCTAGGCTTATAAATGCCCTAGGGCAGATAGCCTAGTATGAACCTATGAACCTATGAACCTATGTACTGCTCACTGTTGTGTGAACAGTAACATTTGTAGCTCCTTTCCAGTACTCTGACTAAATCAGATTCTTCATATTATAGTCACAACTCAATTCTTACTGCACACATTGATTTCAGTTATTTGTGACAGCTCCCATTGATATCTAATTTGGCACATGCAGTCAATACTGAGGTCTGGAGAGAGAGTGGAGTATGAGACATGAGGGTGATTCTATTAACATATGTCTGTCTATCTGTCTGTGTGACAGACCTCAGTGACTTACACACAGATAATAGTTATGGCACAGTCAGAGGGCCACCTTTTTCAAGCTAATATCCTACAAGGTAGGGCATGCATACCCCTTATGATAGGAAAGTGCTGAAAGCCCCTGAAGTGTATATTTCATACCATAGCCATATGCATATTTCTGTGGCATCTATGAATGGTATGCATCTCTCTAATATCTGTCCTGGCATGTGTTCAAAAATGGCATGATGCAAATGTTTATGATGTTATTCATTACTCAAAGGCATTACCTATTTCAGAATTAATTATGCTCTGTATTGCATGTCTTCATACAGACATTTCTTTATTACTGTAATTATTTTCATCACACTACACAGTTCAATGGCAGATGAGGGCTCCCATAAACATTTCTTATTGTATGGCATGCTGTCAGACCAACAGAAACTGTGATTGTTCCCCTGTTATGACACTTTTTGTGTGTTGGTGCTGTTGAATTCCTGTTAATGTTAATGTCCCCAGTAATTCCATGTGAGCACACTCAGCTAACAGTGTCTGAGATGTTTCCAAATTAGCAAGGAAAAACATGAAATCATGAAATGTCATCTGATCTGTGGTGTCATTTATCTCATGTATTTTGAGCATTATTATATCACCATTTAACATTTGTATGACTATATAATACTTGCTTGTCTATTACATGTTTATAGGTGATGTTTGCAAAACATGTCCATTTCTGATATAGATGATATTACATCTGTTAGGTCCATTTGTTCTTGTGTATACATGCTGAGGTGGAGAACACAGCAGTGGTGTTGGCTTGCATTCATAACTTGTCTGTATATTCATCTCATATGCAATAACTGCAGTCTATGCATTCATCCCACAATGCATCTTCTGCCCTTGCTAAGTGTTATTGTGACTTAGCATTGTATTAACATGTATATCACATTTAACTCCCCTTTCTTACACTGCAACTTTATATCCCTACCATATCCTAACTCGGGTATTGCATTGACAATTATCATTGCATCAATACTGGATGATTTATGTTAGAGAAATGTTTCTTTGACAAATACCTGTAGTATATGAGTACACTTTACCCATTTCACTTTCACTATTAATTAATTATGCATTGCAAACCATTATTATTTCAATACAATTTCACCATTTCACTTCCCCTCCTTCAGAATTCTTTCACTTGCTCTTAATATTTCAGGGCTATAGTGCATGGTCAAATCTTAGCTTTGCCTATAAGCAAACCATTTTGTTTACATTCTTTGCTCATGCATGCAAGCGTCTTTCCATGGTCGTGAACACCATTGCTGATCACGAAAAGGTGCTAGTAAACGTGTAGGCTTGATGAGCAGTGTGCACATACAATTAGTGCTACTGCTTATTATGCTAACATGCTTAAATCAAGTAGGCTTAGCACAAGGCCTACACAATTGTTAATGAATCCCAGGGTAAATTTTTACATTAACTGTCTGTTCAAATCACATTGCTAAGGATGGTAGTTATATAAAACAACCACAGCATTAAAGTGAAGCTACCGAATGCATCAAACCCTTCTAGAAACACAGTTTTTTTATTGCACTTACATAAAATATAAATAATTAAGAATATAAATATGAATGTCTGTGTAAGTTGTGTGTTTAGAAAGAATACAGCATGGTGTATAACAATTAAAACTTTAACAACGTGCACATAAGAGTAGAACACCAGCATGTGACTTTCATTATATCATTGCAACTTACAGGTTACAGCAGCAGGTTTGCACTAGTGAAGAAAAAGTTTGTTATTTGATTATGTTTTTATAAGCTCAAAAATGCATAAACAAAAGGGATCGTTTTAGATAGAAATGAGTGAGATAAATATATTTTGTTTTTTGCAAGTAGCAGCCAGACCCTGTGTGAGCATTTCTGTTTAAAAGGCCTTAAAATGTGAGACTGAAGGTAAATTAATGTTCTTAAATGGAAAGACAGGATTATATGCTATAGACACACTTTAAACAGCATCTGCATGACTTACGATTTGCAACGTTTAATAAAAAATATCACCACAGAGAGCCAACACTGTTGACACTGGACAAAGATAAGTGATTATGATTACTCTGTTTAACATTACAGTCTGTGGGTCAAAGCAATGAGCTGTGGCTGTTCCTGAAATTGTGAGCAGAGCAGACCACAGATCAAGGGTGGGTCTTCACCATTTCATTCTATATAATGTGTGATTCCAACTAAAATTTTGTTAACCACCATACGCTTCTGCTAAGTCTGTCAGAATGAAGCCCTGAGGACTTATTAAACTTTAGATAATTAAAGAAAAACACATAGTTAGCAAGAAAGCTTCGCTCATGGTTTCCTTATTTAATAGTTTATGCTTTTTGCAGTTACGAAAGCCAACAGTGCCCCCAAAATGTCATGAGGAAGGATAATTTAATCAAGCACTTTGTCTGACACTCTTCTGTATTTGTAAATTAGCTTTCTGCCAAATTATTTTACTAGGCTTAGAAGGCAATATGTACTTTTAAAAAGATACCTGGTTGTTGTTAGGGTAACTATGCACTACTTGTAACTTCATGTATAATGAACATTTTCCGTGACTTGTTCTGACTTTCTGCTCATTTTTCACGCCACCATTAAAGCATTTCAGATCTATTCTACATGAACAACAAAATACTGAATCTAATTATGGAGCAATTGTACTGAGCAGCATGGGTCCCTGTGTAAGGGTAATCAAATCTTCTATCTTCCTGAACCTCACAAAGCAGAGGAAATGTTAGTTGCCCAAGGAAAAAATGAAACAGGAATAACAATTCATGTGATTACATACTCTGCCTACATTGCATAAAAATAATGGGTTGCTGACAGATCCTCATGGTACTTATTCTATGACATTTCATTTTTTTTCCAAATTTCATTTGCTTTCAAAAAACAAATAAGTTTCTTGAGGTAGGTAAATCCTGTGCTATGTTTTAAGTGGAGTTTTGTTTTCTTTAGCTTCTATGATTTTTTTAAGAGCTTGTTTGAAATGAAATGGTACACACTTGCTGGGTTAATTGGAAGGTGGGTTTGAAGATGTTGAGAAACTAGACAAAAACCAGAGACCTTCTACATATCAGTTATTTGCTGAAAATGTTTTAATTTTTCACTGCAGGTTTGCTATTGCAGGAATGCCATTTCATTCAGATTTATGTTAGGCTGCTAAAAGTCAGAAACATCTAAGCTTCTTCACTGTGTGAATTGCTGGTACATGGAATTGAAGGTCTGTGTTAGAGAATGCTGGCTTTGTTAACTTTTTTCAGCATTTTGGACAGGTCAAAAATATGTTGGTTCTGCTGGTATCATAAAGGCTACAATGTTTTGGTATCTCTGACATTAAAAATAAAATAATCAAAAATAGAAAAATGGCAATCTGGTACATTATTTATTTATTAATTAATTCCCTTAGTTATTGTTTAGTTGTTTACACTTTGTTGACTGGGTTAGTTCCACTATCCCAGTGAGGTGGCACTTATACTGACTATAGGAAATTTGACGGAGGTGCACATGAACATGAACTTCCTTACTCTTTTTAAGTATCATGGTATCTTTCACATATACCTAAGTTACCACCAAAAGGATAGCACACTCAGGAGTGCAGCATACACCTTATGCTGCACTGCAGTATTAGTACTGGAAAAATTAATCTTTGTCTTGGGTGTGGGAACTGATCCCATAACCCCAAAGGGAAGTATGTTACCTAATGAGCTACTGACACTGGTTGACATGGAATAATCCCATTTCTCCTCTAAATGCAAACATTACAGTTTTCTACCTCATTGTTGCATTTGCATATAGTCTTTGCTATCATTGTTGATTCAAATGCCACATTTTTTAATTTTTCTTTGTTTCCCCACTGCCTGTGCTGGAAGGCTTACATCTTCTGTTAAAGTGTAGTCTGTCCCTTTAAATCATGTATCATGTTTACTTAAATATTTCTGCACTTTCTTATGTATTTGATATATACAGTCAAATATAGATCTATATATGTTAACCATTTATTTGATTCCTCCCTGCCAATCCATCAGTTAGCTGAGCTATTAACTGAACCTGGGTTGGCTGAGTTGCTCATAGATTCATAGGTTCATAGGAGGTTACTAGGCAAATGATGCTAGAGCCCTTACAAGCCTAGCCATATTTATCCAGAGTTGCTCCAGTTGTCTGTGGTTAGGTAAATGAAGTTCACAGACGTGAGGGTCTATGGCAGTTAATATTGACTTCCTCTGTCCAGGAGTGACATGGGCATCACCCCAGGAATGAATTTGTCATCACCCATCCATTGATCTGGGTTGCATTTGAAGAGGGTCAAGGAGGGGCTGTGTTTCACGTGAATTGGAAGCTTGTTCCAGAGAAGTGGCAGTCTCTGGAAGATGTATCTATCTCTCCAGCATGACCTGTTCATGTCAGAGGCTAGGTTAACAACCCAGAGCCAGTGACCTTCCTGCAGTTTGATTTATGAATGTGTAGTATTTCCATCAGGGCCAGGTCAGAGACTGCCCTGTAAGCCAGACACATTTCACCCCTTAGCAAACTGTAGGAGACAGAATAGAGTGACAGAGCTTTCAGTCTTTCCACATAAGATTTGTTTTGTGTACCCTGTAATTTATTGGTGAGAAACCTCTGTGGTGTCTCCAATTGTTGCAGGTGTCTGGTGAGGTACATGCATAAGTGAACATTGTACTCAATTATTGGTCTGATGAGGGCTGAGTATAACTGAATTATAACATCCTTAGATCTAGGTGCAATGCCTTTACTTATAAGATGTGCCACACAGAAGGATTTACTTACTCATGTAGATATGTGGTAGTCAAAGTTCAGATTGCTATCAACCTGACAACCCGGATCATGTACCACCGGGTCTACATTTAGGGGTGTGCTGTCTACAATGTAACTAGCAGAAATGTCAACTTTCCCAAAGGGAATAATAATGCATTTTTTTTTACATTTAACTTTACTCCGTGACTTTGGCACCAATCATTTGACTGCGTTAACCCTGTCTGCAGTATATTAACATCATTGGGGGACTCAATGATTGCTCTCAGTTTGCAATCATCAGTGAAGTTGGTCAGCCACAGCACGTCCAAGTTTGCCTGGACTTTTGAGAAATAAATTTCAAACAGTAAGGGGCCCAGCACAAAACCCTGTGGTATGCCACCTGTGACTGGTCTTTTGCTAGAGGTGAAGTCACCCACTTTCAAAATGTGTCCTGTTAGTGAGCCAGTTGGCTACCCATCTGGTAATGTAGAGGTTAATTCCCAGTTGGGAGAGTTTCTCTATAATATCTGAGTGGGGAATTGTGTTAAATGTCTTAGCTAGGTCAAGATAGGCAGTATGCATTGTCATTCCCTTGTCCAGGGCCTTGGTGACTTTCTCAAGGAAGTCAGCCATGTATGACCGGCATGATCTACCTTTAACAAATCCAATCTGGATTGGGTCCAGAGTTTGGAGATTAAATGTATCCTTGTTAATAAGTTTCATAATGGTTCTTTCCATGGCCTTGTGGATGAGGCTACTCAACCTTAAGGGCCTATAATTTCCAGGGTCAGCTGATAATCCCCTTTTTGCAGAGGGATTATTGTTGATGCTCTCCATTCTGTCAGAACTTAGCCAGTTCTCAGGCTGTGGTAAAACAGGGATCCAAGTGGATCTGCTAGGTCATGTCTTAAGTTGTTTAAAAGGCAGCCCGGGTCGTTGGTTGGTCCCATTGATGCTGTGTTTTTGGTCCTGGAGGGTACCGAGATGACTAGCTTTCTTGAGATAATAGGCTGAGGAATGGTGGCAGTTATACTTTGGGGGATTACTAAAGGAGACAGAGGGTGAATTTTGCATCAAATCTGTAAGCTAACAGGTTGGCAATTACCTCAAGTTGATCGTGGGTGGTGCCATATACAACCAGTTCAGTGCATAGCTGAGTATTCCCTTTTAGATTTCAGAGGTAGTTAAAGAATGCATTGTGATTATCCTTAGCTAGGGCAGCTATTTTTGCTTTGTAATTAGCTTTGGGGGACTTGACAAGCTCTCTAACATGTTTGTTTAAGCTAGAGAGGGATTTCTTCCTCTGCTGAGCCAATTCTCTCTTGTTCTAGGACATTATTTTCTTTCTCTTTTTGTATATCCTGGTTATACTAGGGGTCCACCAGGGTGGCTTGTTTTTTTCAGCAAGACTGGGTTTTAATCCAATCAGGTGCAGCTGATTTTATACAACTGCTCAAGTGGTTATACAGGGAATCGGTGTACACTTCTGCATATGAGTCCATGTTATCTGAATTCTAGGTGGCTTTGAACCTTCTTATACCATCACTTAGTAGGAGGTAATTTGTCTTAGAAAAATTCTTAAGCATTTTTGAGCAGGATGAAGTATCTCATCTTATAATTACATCAAATGAGACTGATTTATGGTACAACCTTACCAGGGAGGACATCACATGGGGGAGGGTTGGTGAAATACTCTCCCATGTTAGTGAGTACTATGTTCAGGGCATTTCAGCCTCTTGTGGCTGTGATAACTAGCTGTTGCAGAGCATTTGCATAGACAAAGTCCAAGAACCCCTGAGCCAGAATGTTTGTGGCTGCGTATGTTTCCCAGTCAATGGCAGGATAATTAAAATCACCTATGAGTAAGGTTTTAGGCTGTATGGCAAGTGACTGTAGTACATCCAGGTATGCAGTATGCTTTTCCTGTTTCAAGGTGGGGGACCTTTAGCTAGCTATGATATGGTAGGGGACTTTGCCTATAGTTAATTGGACATGGAATAGTTCAAGAGAATCATACTGTTTGAACAGTCTCGAGGTGTACTTATCCTTAATGAAGATGGATACACCTCCTCCTTTGGTTCATTCATGCTCAGTTTGTGGTCTGAACATATGGAAGGCATTGTAGCCCAGTATGGCTGGGGTGCTTTCCGTGCATTTGACCAATGTCTCAGTCACAGATGTCAAGATCTTACAAAGTGAGGAGTGCTTCCAGGGAGTGCAGTTTCTTGTTTAGATTCCTAGCATTAATCAGCAGTACCTTGAGTTTATATAGAGAGGATTTTGTTATGTTAGGAGGTTGATTATTTTACTACTGCCTAAAAAAGGCACAATAGGGGTGGCTAATGCCTTTTCCAGTATCTTAAAGCCTAGATGAGACAGGTGCAGACCATCTCTGGCAAAGCAGCTTGGCCTGTTGACCATGTCTGTCCAGGCTGATAGATATTGGATCCCCTTGGACAGACACCAGAAGCTAAGCCAATTTTTAAAGTCAATCATTTTTTGTTTGTATTGTGGCATCATCTTTGGAGAAGGTAGAATCCTGCTTAAGGCTGGGCTTATACCTGCCTGTGGCACATAATCTGAGAGCTCAGTCATGTCTCTCTTCATATAGTCCAGTGAGTTATGTCTCAAGTCATTCACCCCCACATGAACTATAACAGAGTCATACAAGTACTTGTGGTTGAGTGACTTGAGTGCTTGAGTGACTTAATTGATCCTGGCACCTGACAGGCAGCTAACTGAAACCCATTCTTTATCCAGCCTGATTAGGGGAACATCTGTTTGCCTCCCAGTGGAGCCATCTATGACCAATACATTAGGTTTTGTGGTGTTACGCCTTATGTAAATATTTGTTGAGAGACTAGTGTGTGTGCTGTTATGTGTTATGGTTATTTTTTGCACTATGTGTACAAGTGGTTTCCATTTGGGAGGCCTCTGATCTTTAGGTAAGTTACTAGTGAGTACCTCCGCATATGTGGGTTTATGTGTCGTATCCTTATTTAGTGTGGGAAGTTTGTGTGTGCTGATAACCTGTTTGGCAATCAATGTGTCTCTATGTGAAAGCCTTGCCTCCAATTTCATAGTGTAACTATATCTCTCACGTAAAGTATTTGTTTGTGTCAGGAGTAAGTGGTTGCCAGTATACGAGACAATTGCTACATTGACTCAGGATGCCCATGTGCATCAGGGTGGCCAGAGATATGATGGGAAACTGCTTGTCCAATATACCAGGCTCTTACTGTATGTTTTATTAGGGAGGGGAATGGGTTAATTAGACAGGACTGTGCTGGTAGCAACAAGACTACAAGAGGGATCTATACTTTGTGTAGGTTGAGGTTGATCAATAAGGCAACATTACTTAGTATGCAACTGAGTTGGTTCTAGAGCAGCAGAAAAGCTTGGAACTGTTTCACTGATAACTGTTTAGGGAAAGAATGAGCTTCTAGGCTTTTGCATCTATACAACGGCACTGCTAAACACCAGTGTGCAAAGAGCAGCATCACACAAACACGAGGCTTAAATATGAGCAAAAAGAAACACGTTTTAAGCTAACTACCAATCAGTAATGCACACAGTAAGCCTTCCACTAGCAATCTCCAACTCAAACAGATTAAATCAACACCTTCTTAATGTAGAATAGCTGTTCTGAAGACCAAGTGTAATAAGACCCACAAACTACCTACAACAGCCCTACAACTAAGAGATGCAATGCAATACAGTACAATTAGCTACTTAAAGCAGTAGCAGACAATACATTTTTTGAAACTGCTAAAGTACAATCACTGTATATAAGAGAAGTGCAAAAAGATACTTAAAGTCCTTTTGTGTGCTTCCCAGCTCAGACAGACCAGGTAAACACCTACTGCCACTAGATGAATAATCCCAGTCCTCCTAAAGTAAAAGCATAGTAAAGGAGTGTCCAAACTGAAATGCTACTACAAAGAAAATTAAAGGATATGAAATACTACCACACACTTTAACATATGGATACAGCAGTGTATTTTAAACATCTCATAAAAGTGTAATCATCCAATAAAAGTCTTTGTTTTGCATAAATGAGCCAAAAGCCACTAAAAACTAGATGAGCTGATTAGTAAACATTCCAGCCAGTAAAACTACATGCAGAAATTTCAAGTGTTTCCCTAACCTAAACAGACCAGGTTACCTTCAAGTGCACTAGATGAAATATCCATTGACCTCTTGATGTAAAAACAAGTGCTTGCTACAATGTAAAAAATATACTACTTTATCCAACAGCTAGCTTAATAATGAATTCAGAGCAATTAAATCAGTAGAACAGACAATAAGAGGGAAAAAGCACTTTTTCAATATAAGCACAAGGAAAGGCAAATAAATAATTCAAAATATCAACAGCAGTGTAGAAAGGGAGAAGTTTATTAAGCTCAATTTACAATAGGGGTGGGCAGCTTGAAATTATCAGGTTTAAAAAGCAGATCAATGAAGGGGAGATTGGGTGGGAAAAACTAGTAGGGAATCATCAGCAGTACTTTAATTTAGAATAAAAACACCAGGTGAAGCAAATTTCTTAAAGTAAAAGCAGCTTTATCGCTTACGGACAAGAAAATATAGGTTTACTTTCCTCACCCAGCAGGGAATCACCATCAGTGCTTTAGTTTATACAGGCTTGAAATCTTTTCAGAAAAAGACAAAGGCCCAGAAATTCACTGTGTATTTAAGTATCACTCAAACAATTTAACCAATGAAAAAACATGTGAAATGTACAGCCTAGCTTATTTGAGTGTCTCCCTGGGATTCAGTAAAGTCTGTATAGGCTTCACACGAAGCATACAAGGAGTTTACATGTTTGTACAGTGAGTAAGAGCATTAATTACATACCCATGCTGCACTCTGTGTTTAAACATAAACAAGTGTGGTTTTGTGGCTGGCAACAGTGTTACTGGCCAGGAAACCATGTAAAGCAACATTAAATCCTTCAAATCTAATTTTGAAAGAAAAATTGCCATGGATACCAAATACAAGCACAAGGCATTCTTCAGCTATGTCAAGAAGCTCCATGGCAACACCCTGATCTGTACAGAGCTACAACAGAATGGCGCAAAATATACAGAGCCAACTGATACTGCCAACATCTTGGCAGATAGGTTCAGTGCAAACTTTACGCCCCCTCACCTCCCAAAGGGCCTATAACTATACCAGATGGTTGTAGAGCCCCATTAATCACAAACATGCAGGTAAAAATGGCACTCTCTAAAGCCAAAAACATAGCTTCCATGGGACCAGACAACATCCCAGGCTGTGTCTTACAAGAGCTGCAAAATGAACTAGCCCCACACCTAAACTCCATGTTGAATCACAGCCTCACCACAGGCTATGTGCCCATGGAATGGCACACAGCAATGATTATCCCACTTCACAAAGGAGGAACCACCACAGACCCCGGGAACTATCGACCTATTAGCCTGACAAGCCTGGCCTGCAAGGCCATGGAGCGTATCATCATGGAACTCATAAATAAAGACATTGGTAACCTCCAAACTTTGGATGCTACCCAATTCGGATTTGTGAAAGGCAGATCATGTCTCATAAACCTGGTTTACTTCTTTGAAACAGTTACCAAGGCAATAGATGAGGACAAGGTGGCCCACACAGCCTACCTGGACCTTGCTAAAGCCTTTGACACTATCCCCCATTCAGAAATCATAAATAAACTCGTCAACCTTAACATAAACGAATAAAATATAAACCTGCTAGGAGTAAATATGCTCTCCGAAAAAGCTAAAATCCAAATAAGATAACCAAATATAAACGGCAAGAGCAAAACACAGTAGATAATCCAAAATGGCATGCAAATATCCTCGATACTTCAATAGTCGCAGTATATCAAGAGACAGCAACAAACGATGCAGCAACTAATTCAGTATAGGAACGTATAAATTTAATGATAATACACAAACAGGCTAGCGCTTTCAACATACGGCTTCATCAGACCTATAAAAACATCTAAATCCATCAGTTTAAATATAAAAAATGGCGGGAAAAACAGCCAATCTTAAAGTGAAAGTACTAATATAAAATATATGTACATAGTCTATCCATCAATATAACAAGATAAGAGAGGTGTAGTCAACCTTAATCAAATACAGTAAAAGCTATCTAAAAAAAATATATATATATATATATATATATATATATATATATATATATATATATATAAAAAATATATATATATGTACAGTATGTTATAAAGCAAAATGACAATATGAAAAATAACATAAAAAATATAACATATGTATATGTACACGAAGGACCACAAACAATACCAACATAGGGATCTAACCTCTGTATGTATATAAATATCTAACATGTAGTGTCTCTAGAAACATTGAAATATATTACTAAAATTAATATACAGTGTAATGGGAAGTAAAACAAAATAAGAAGATCTAAAATGTATATGTAAAAAAGAACAATAGTAATGTCAAGACATGGTCTAAGCCCTTAATTTCCTCATCTTAAGGAAGGGTTGAATGGGAACTTTACCGTTCAATCCAGGGCTGGAATCTGATCTAAATCTCATAATCCAGTTTGTCTCTCTTGCTTCTGTGAAGGTCTTAATGTCCCCTCCTCTTCTAGATATATTTTCTATTATTTTGAACCTGAAATGATGTCCTTCTCCTTTCTCTGTAACATGTTTGGCTAGGGCATTGGTCACGGATCCTATCCTGATGTGATAGATGTGTTCCCACATCCTGTCCCTCAGACACCTATTGGTTTTACCAACATAGAAAGTGGAACACTCCACACAAGATGCTAAATAAATCACATCAGTGGACATACAATTACCCTTAGCTTGAAACTTGAAAACTCCAAACCCAGAGGGATATGTAAACACAGGATTAGAGTCAATGAAGGAGCAGAAATTGCAGTGATTACAGGGTGATGTAATTTGAAGTTCATTTAAATCATCCTGTGGATTATTTCTCGAATAACATAATAATCTCTTCAGGTTCATTTTATTCTTATAGAAAAATTTCGGTGTAGTTCCTACAACTTCTTTGATAGTTGGATCTACTAATAAAATGTGCCAATGGGTCTTAATTACATCTTTTATAGTCCCAACATCTTTAGTATAAAAAATAGGGCAGACTGCATTATTGGATCCCATTCCTACTCTAGACCTTCTATCTCCTATAGTGTCAGAATTCTGAATCCTATCAGAGAAATAGGGGGCTGCTATATTGGACCTCAACTCATCCATGTCCAATGTTCCATTAATCAAATCCTTACCATAATAATTCCGTGCTTCTAACCTCTGGTATAAGTCATCTAATTCCTTCCTAAAATTGGAGTCTAACGGAAGACCTTGGATGACCGGAATAAATGGATATATAACTACCAAAAATTTAAACAAATTAAAGTCTATTACTTTACTCTTTACTAGGTCATTCAACATACAGTGTATCTTATCAGTCAATCTATTAACTGCTTCTAAGGTAATAGGAATATAATAGTTTCTGTCACTCAACATCTCAAGCATACTTTCCTGGTACTTGGAGGTATCCATAATAACTATCCCACCTCCCTTGTCCGTGACTTTAAGCTGTTTGTACGTAATTTGTCATTAAGAATAGAGTTTAGAGGTAATACGGATGCCATTTACAATCAGGGTATTAAAAGACCTAGTACATATACTCCTCCCTGCATCCATTGCTAGCAGCATATAGTAAGCTAGTGGAAGATGATTTATATAGGATGAGAAATCCTATTAATTATAATAAGAGAGGCAAATATAATTTGACATTCAAACAGAAGGAGGCTTTACATAGGTTACGAAATAATACCACTATTACCATCAAGTCTGAGGACAAGGGAGGTGGGATAGTTATTATGGATACCTCCAAGTACCAGGAAAGTATGCTTGAGATGTTGAGTGACAGAAACTATTACATTCCTATTACCTTAGAAGCAGTTAATCGATTGACTGATAGGATACACTGTATGTTGAATGACCTAGTAAAGAGTAAAGTAATAGACTTTAATTTATTTAAATTTTTGGTAGTTATATATCCATTTATTCCGGTCATCCAAGGTCTTCCTAAGATACACAAGGATAGGGAGAATCCACCCTTAAGACCTATTGTAGCTGGAAGGGGTTGGTCTACCGAACCCCTATCCATCTATTTAGAGAAGCATTTGAGACCGATAGTTGACGCTAATATATTTATCTTAAAGGATACTAAACAGTTCCTGTTAGATTTATATGGCTTTATTGCAACGGCACCATCTGATCAAGAATATATTTTTGTTACTATGGATGTACACTCCCTATTTACAGTGATTCCTAATTTGGAAGGGATAGGGATGGTAGACAGTTATCTATGGAGAATGTCAGATAAGGGTGATGTTGAGATAGATCTGTTAATGACCTTTTTGGAAGTTATACTGGAATCAAATGCATTTTGCTTTAATGATAGGTTCTTCCTACAGAGGGATGGCATAGCTATGGGCACTTCTTGTGCCAATAGCTACGCCAACCTTTTTATGGCTGAATGGGAGAACAAGTTTTTGTTCCAGATGTCTCATTTTAAGAATTTTGTTCTATTTTACAGACAGTTTGTAGATGACCTGTTCCTTTTATGGACAGGTACCTCTGATGAGTTAGATGTTTTTGAATATGAGATTAACTCCATTACTAGATACCTTAAGTTTACTGTTGATCGATCTTCTACTAAGATTCCTTTCCTTGATATTTATATAGAGAAGCTAGGGAATGGAATGATAAATACAGGATTATATAGAAAGTCATGTCATAAGAATGTTTTATTACACCGTCATAGCATGCATCCTTGTTATATATATAATAATATTGTTAGAGGACAGGCTATGCGTATCTCCAGATATAATCCGTTAGACTCCAATTTTAGAAAGGAATTAGATGACTTATACCAGAGGTTAGGAGCACGGAATTATTATGGTAAGGATTTGATTAATGGAACATTGGACATAGATGAGATGAGGTCCAATATAGCAGCCCCCTATTTCTCTGATAGGATTCAGAATTCTGACACTATAGGAGATAGAAGGTCTAGAGTAGGAATGGGATCCAATAATGCAGTCTGCCCTATTTTTTATACTAAAGATGTAGGGACTATAAAAGATGTAATTAAGACCCATTGGCACATTTTATTAGTAGATCCAACTATCAAAGAAGTTGTAGGAACTACACCGAAATTTGTCTACAAGAATAAAATGAACCTGAAGAGATTATTATGTTATTCGAGAAATAATCCACAGGATGGTTTTAATGAACTTCAAATTACATCACCCTGTAATCACTGCAATTTCTGCTCCTTGATTGACTCTAATCCTGTGTTTACACATCCCTCTGGGTTTGGGGTTTTCAAGTTTCGAGCTAAGGGTAATTGTATGTCCACTGATGTGATTTATTTAGTATCTTGCGTGGAGTGTTCCGCTTTCTATGTTGGTAAGACCAATAGGTGTCTGAGGGACAGGATGTGGGAACACATCTATCACATCAGGATAGGATCTGTGACCAATGCCCTAGCCAAACATGTTACAGAGAAAGGAGAAGGACATAATTTCAGGTTCAAAATAATAGAAAATATATCTAGAAGAGGAGGGGACATTAAGACCTTCACAGAAGCAAGAGAGACAAACTGGATTATGAGATTTAGATCAGATTCCAGCCCTGGATTGAACGGTAAAGTTCCCATTCAACCCTTCCTTAAGATGAGGAAATTAAGGGCTTAGACCATGTCTTGACATTACTATTGTTCTTTTTTACATTTACATTTTAGATCTTCTTATTTTGTTTTACTTCCCATTACACTGTATATTAATTTTAGTAATATATTTCAATGTTTCTAGAGACACTACATGTTAGATATTTATATACATATAGAGGTTAGATCCCTATGTTGGTATTGTTTGTGGTCCTTCGTGTACATATACATATGTTATATTTTTTATATTATTTTTCATATTGTCATTTTGCTTTATAACATACTGTACATATATATATATTTTTATATATATATATATTTTTTAGATAGCTTTTACTGTATTTGATTAAGGTTGACTACACCTCTCATATCTTGTTATATTGATGGATAGACTATGTACATATATTTTATATTAGTACTTTCACTTTAAGATTGGCTGTTTTTCCCGCCGTTTTTTATATTTAAACTGATGGATTTAGATGTTTTTATAGGTCTGATGAAGCTGTATGGTGAAAGCGCTAACCTGTTTGTGTATTATCATTAAATTTATACGTTCCTATACTGAATTAGTTGCTGCATCGTTTGTTGCTGTCTCTTGATATACTGCGACTATTGAAGTATCGAGGATATTTACATACCATTTTGGATTATCTACTGTGTTTTGCTCTTGCCATTTATATTTGGTAACCTTAACATAAACCCTTACGTCATGAGATGGGTGGCCAACTGGCTCATGTACAAAACCCACACGGTGAGAGTTGCAGACTCCAGATCCAACTCCAAACTAGTGTCAAGTGGAGTGCCCCAGGGTTCAGTCTTGGGACCTCTCCTGTTCGGTATATACTTCTCCAAAGTGCAAGTGAACACCGAGGGTCTATGGCTAACCAAGTTCGCAGATGACTACAAACTGGGTGCCATTATCGATTCCCCTGCCAACGTAGACATCCTGCAAAAGGGCCTCACTGAGACAGACACCTGGTGTCAAAATCATGGCCTCAAGCTAAATGCCAAAAAGTGCATTGTTATCCCCTTTGATAAAAACATGGTACCCATGAATTACCAAATAGGCGGAAGTTCACTTAACACAGAAAGTGTGATAAGAGACCTTGGGACCCAAGTGGATAGTAACCTCTCCTTTGATAACCACATTGCCACAGTTGTCAGAAAATCTTTCTACATGGCCCCATCTAATCACAAAAGGGTTGCATCTAGAAATAAGGAAGTCATCGTCCCCCTCTACTCATCATTAATCAGACTCCTCATTGAATACAATGCCCCATTTGGGATGTACCTCATAAGACACCTACAACAACTGGAGAGGCCCCAAAAGTACCTCACCAAGAGGACTGCTGGCCTCAAACAGTTGCTCTATGTCGACTAACTCAAGAAACTCCAACTCTACTTGGTCGCATACTGCTTACTCCGGGGAGACCTCTAGCTAACATACAAAGCCATGTCAAACCTGGAATTAATGGACATGCTCAAATTAAAGAAATCCCAATCTCCCCGAGCTACACGTGCTAGGGACCTAAACCTCACCACAACAATAAATAGGACATACTGGAGGGATAGATTCTTGTCCCAAACACTTCTCATGCTCTGGAACAAAATTCCCATCTACATCAAGCAGAGCTCATCATTAGCACTTTTCAAGAAAAACCTTGCTAAGTGGATGGGTGATAGGAAATTCACTCCTGGGATTATCTCTGGGGATCTGCTCGATAGAGGGGCAGGAATTTAACACTACATGGGTGACGAAAGCCAATACACTGTTGGCTAGGCTTGCTTTGGCCCTCAGGTCGATAGCCTAGTACCTACCTATGAAGCTATGATAGCAATCTTGTGTGCCTCAGAGCAAACTAGGTTAGCGAGATTGCACAGAATGCCACAATTACTGCCAGGGCTTTACATATAGTAATGTATATTGTCCAAACACAATACAGGACAGTGTATGTAGTGCAGAGTATTGTGAACTCCCATTCTAGGCATTCTGTACAAAAGTTGTGTAAATTATGTGTAAGGGTACATGGACTGCCATTTAAAATAAACATTCAAGAGAAGTGTGCATTGAATAGGGACACACAGATGAACTGTATGAATGAACACAGGGAAAGAGGACAGGTGAAACATCTTAATGTACACCAGATGAGGGCATGTCAATGGAAGGCAATTGTAGCAGGTACACTTATCACATATCAATATGGTACCGTACAGACTGCACACTGAAAATGTATATTATGTGACTGTCACACAAGGTGACACAACAATGGAGAAGATGTCTTTGTGAGATAAGCATCCTGACATGAACAATGCAGAGGACATCTATCAGAGATGTTACATACAATTGGGGATGGGTGCATACTGTGAATCTGTGGAAACTGATTTGCCTGAATAAGAGTGTAATGTTAGCAGAGGTCTCCAACAAGTGGGACATAGTTACAGGCTCATGGAAATAGTAAAAGAAGCATGCACAATCTTGGACAATATTAGAATAAAACCACCAGTAATTCCATGTCTGTGACACAACATATGTGATTCTGAGTGATCATAGATGGTTCTGCACGAACACACTTGTACAACTATTATGATGTGTCAGCAATCTATGAGGATAATCAAGCACACCATCCTGACACTGTAACATCTGCTGGAGTTGTTAGTAGGGACACTGCTATACCTGTATGTGGCATTAGGATCACTACAGGCTAGTTGACTGATGTGCATGGCAGATATATATGGCACAATCTGGACTGTCACAACTGTAACCTATGACATCAATGTTATCATACATCTCTTTATGTACTGCGGGCAACACCAGAACAGGTATCACACATGCATCTGGTGCAACACCTTGATGGGTGTTCCACACCATCAGACAGTAATGTTTATGCAACAAAAAGAATATCTAGGTATGTCCAATAATATGTCTAATGACTCACTGTGACAAAGGTGGTACACTTCAGTTATACATCACTGGAAGATGAGTAGGGAGGTACATGAAGAAGAGTGCATTGAACTCAGTTATTGGTGCTATAAAGGCTGTGAACTATGGAGGTATTACAGCCTTTGATGTGGATGTCCTCCACATACTCAGTAGTTGTGTTACATACAAAGGAGTAATCAGAATAGTGGAGACACACCGGTGGATGTTCCACATACCATCAACTCAAGGACGCAGGTCACATACCAGTTGGTCTGCTTATAGGGTGTGATGTCTACATTATACTCGGGTTGTGCATTTGTTTTCATAATGTAAAAATTCCCCCTCCCATGTTCTTGTTTCATTACATGTGATGTCATGGCTGTGGCTGCAGTCGATAGTGTGTTTTGATACTGTCTATATTATACTAATATCACAGTTGGAGTCAATGATTACCCACAATCTGTAGTCCTTCAGACAGCTGTTTGGACACAAGATGTGGATGTCATTTGTGATGTCTGTGACTTAAATAACGGATAGTAAATGGCCTAGTAGACAGCCCTGATGTACAGACCTGATCACTGGACCTGACATATAGGTCACTGCACATATTTCAACATATTTAGATTCACTGGTCTGCCCACTTGGTGATATAGGTGTTTCTGGCCACATCTGACAATGTTGAGTGAATACTTCAGTGTGGATTTGGCCTGGTCATGTTCCACAGGATGATAGTGTTGCCATCATGCATGCCCTCAAAGTCCTATGAGGACATCTAACAGATGTAACAGACATGGATGTAACATCAACAACTCACACAGGTCTGTTGCACCCAGCTGGGATATCACTAGTATCCATTTAGAAAAGGTCCATGATGACATGCTAGTCTACCTCACAGATGAGGAGAATCAGGATGTGTCTATACATGCATGCTTCAGGTGCTGTCTCCCGCCAACTCAGATGGATGCATGTTGATGTACATCCTTCTATGGGAACATAGTCTATGTGGAGGATGTGTTGAAGTGTGTATTCAACTGTGTCAGGAAGGTGTATGTACTGAGTCATGCTATAGGTGCTCTGTTATGTTTCCACAGCCCATTGATTCTGTGTGATAGGCCTGGATGAAGGTAAGACAGTGCATACTGCCTATCTTGATCTGGCCTATGGTTTTGACACAATCCCCCACTCAGGTATCATTGAGAAACTCTCCCAGCTAGGGACTAAGCCTTACATCACTAGATGGTTAACCAATTGACTAACCAACAGAACACATACTGTAAAAGTTGGTGACTCAACCTCTGTCAGTAGATCTGTCATTGCTGATGTACCCCAGGGATCTGTGCTTGGCCCTTTACTGTTTGTAATGTATTTCTTGACAGTCCAGGCTAAAGTAGTTGCCTTTGGCTTACCAAGTTTGCTGATTCTTGCATATTGGGTCCAATCACTGAGTCCACCAATGATGATAACATACTACAGGAGAGGCTAACGAAGACAAATGATTGGTGCTAAAGCCACACAATCAACAAATAAACACAAAAAACTGTGTTCATTTTGGCCTTCTGCAAAGTTGAATTCCCTGTTAATTACAGCATTGACAACACACTCCTTTGCTGAAATTCAGTGGTACAAGACCTGGGAACACACACATATAGCAATTTGAACTTCGACTACCAAGTGCCCTTCGTAGTATGGAAAGGCTATGTTGTGCATCTCATAAGTCAGACCATCAGATTCAGATCTGATGATTATATAACAGCACTGTACTCAAATGTCATCCGAACACTAATAGAATATAATGCCCCCTTTTGCATGTACCTCACTAGACACCTGCAACAGCTAGAGAGACCAAAGGGGTTTCTCGCTAAAAAAATACAAGGCCTACAAACCATGTTATGATGAATGTGGGTAGACTGACATCCCTGTTACTGTAATCTGTATTGTATAGGATGAGGTGACTTGTGCCTGGCTTCTGGGCCAGTCTCTGACCCTGCCCTGCTGGGAATACTGCACATCCACAAATCCACTATAGTGGATGACATCAGCAGAGTCTGGTGAAGAGAAGATGCTAATAGCAGTGTCCCATATGCTGGTGTAAACGTACTCTGTAATGTCAAGCAAGAGCCCAAACAAACACACACACACACCAATTGACTGCAGTTAGAACAGAACCCCTACCTAAGTACACCAGGTAGAGAACTCTGTACTTAAGGCAAGTACAACAGCTCAAGTCTGAGTTGAAGAGTATCGGACAACACTTTATAGCATATGACATCAGCAGAGTGTTGTGAAGAGAAAATGCTAATAGCAGTATTCCACACTGGTGTGAGTTTCACTGCGCAATGTCAAGCAAGGGCACAAACAGACCAGCTGACTGCAGTGAGAACAGGACCCCTACCTATGTAAGTAAACAGACTAGAGAACACAGTACTTTAAGTAAGTGCCAAAGCACAAGTCTGACTCTTACACGGCTGCCGGACAACTTATGGTGGATGACATCAGCACTGGATGTTGAAGAGAAGATGTTGGGATGCCTGCATGAAATAGATGTGTAAACATGTGCAACTGTCAAAATAGCTCAAGTTCTGATTGTTACCAGATTGATGAGTGTGCAATGATTTGGTAGCAGTGTTCCAATATGCAGGTATAGTTTAAGAGACAGCTTTACAAACTATACACAAACAGGTGTCCACATTACTACAAGTACTTGAAAATCTGAATGTGCATTGTCATTCTATAGATGTGCATGGTATATCACATATTCTTAGATAAGGCCTTTATTTTGTCTTGTTTCCACATGTAATTTCATGCCATGGAGACTAAATGGACAGTAAACATAACTAATACATGCTAATATTTAGGTTGTGTATCACAACAGCAAGCAGCAGGTTTGTGAGATGGCTGGCAAAGTGTTAGTGCATGTGAGATACAGATTTCTACTGCTTTCCCTGTTTGCACATGGTTAAGCAGTGCACAAATGTGAGGCTCATTGCTAAATCACATTCTAGAATCTTCTATTTTTTGTGGTATTTAAACCTCTTGTTTGAGCTGATTTGGGCTTGTTTATACATCACGCACTACTGTTGCACTGTTTTTAACCCATTCCAAGATATTCCAACTACAAAATGTCCCTTAGTAGCACTGTGTGATCACCTAGTAGTACTCCTCTTGACCTTCTACCCTTTGCTCCCTTAGCTCTCTCTGGCCACTGTCCCTCAGATTATGACTAATATGGATGGACAATTCCTTACGGTTTCTGCTGCCATTCTGGTTGATATGGGCATCCTGAGACGGTGTAGCAACTGCCTCATGTACACGGACAGCCCTCTACTGCTACTACCTAGGAACACAATTTGTGAGAGATGCAATTGCATTAAGAACCTAGAATCTATGCTCTCTCCCTCAAATGCCAGTATATCTGGCACTGAGATGACTGTCAACACAAACACCGCACTTCAATCACTACCCACACCTATTATTTCATAGTCCATGTTGGTGTGAATGACTTGAGACATACCTCCCTGGACTATATCAAGACAGACATGATCAACCTCACTGAATGTGTGTCCCAGGCAGGTATGTTCCTAGCCTTAAGCAGCATTCTACCATCACCCAGAATAATGCTTCAATACAAATGTAAAATGATTGACTTTAACAATTGGCTTAGTTTCTGATGTCATTCCAAGGGGATCCAGTACCTGACAGCCTGAGAAGACATGACTGACAGACCACAATGCTTTGTCAGAGATGGCCTGGATCTGTCTCCCTTGGGCTTCAGGTTTCTGGAAAAGGATCTTGCCTACCCCATAGTGCCTTTTTAGTTAATGCCATAAGATCAAAACTACCAACATGAAAATGTAATCAAAACACAAATTAAAGGTCATGCTGCTAAAGGGTAGGAATCTAAATGTGAAACTGCATCATGCAAGAATTCTTAACCCTGGAAGATGCTGACATTTGTGCAGTCACAGAAACCTGGTTCAAAGCTGCAGAGAGCACCCCAGCCATACCAGGTTACTCATCCTATTATACATTCTGACCCCAAACCATGGGCAGCAAAGCAAAAGGAGGTGGAGTTGAAATGTATATTAAAGACATACACACTTCCAGACTGGTCAAACAGTATGACACACAGGAAACACTCAAGGTACAGTTAACCTCTGACAAGACCCCTATTCAAATCATAGCTTACTATAGGCCCCCAACTTTGACTCAAGATGCCCACTCCACCTATCTGGACCTCTTCAAATCTATCAAGATTCAACCCTTTACCCTGATCCTGGGCAACTTTAACTATCCAACCATAGATTGGAAGAACTACTCATGCCAAAACACAAATGCCCATAGATTCCTTGATTTCGTCTATGCAAATGCCTTGGACCAGCTGGTTGACTCCCCCACAAGAGGTGATATCTTGGACCTCGTATTAACCAACATAAGTAATCACTGCAGCATTCCTACATGGTCATCCTCCCTGGTAAGATCCAACCACAAAGTAGTCACTTTCAAAGTCACCATCTCCCCCAGCGCTATCCCAGCTAGGGTCAAACAAAAGAAATTCACCAAAGCTGATTAAAACCTTCTGAGGGAAGTTATGAACTGTTTCACAGCCCCCTCCCCCTCCATAAGAACTGGCACATATGTCCAAACCTACATCTAAGTACTATATGAGCATTTATATAGCTGCATGGAATCAGGAATACCCGACAGGACAACATCCTCCTCCTCAAGGAAGACTAAACCTGTCTGGTGGACATCTACAATAAATAAACTCTATAATAAAAGGA
Source organism: Protopterus annectens (assembly GCF_019279795.1). NCBI lineage: Eukaryota > Metazoa > Chordata > Ceratodontiformes > Protopteridae > Protopterus > Protopterus annectens. The sequence goes on along the minus strand of NC_056730.1, from coordinate 668,372,812 downwards.
AAAAAATTGCTGTCCAGGACCAAGAAGGTGCAGGTGTCTAATTAGAAGCAATATCTCCTTAGACTGAACAAGCAAATAAGAACACTAGTGAAATCCTCCAAAGCAAACTTCAAGTCCAAACAGGTCACATCTACTAAAGACAGTCATAAGGCCTTCTTCACATATGTCTGCAGTCTCAAAGGAAGCACTCAGATCTGCTCAGAACTGGTAGTCATAATACTGCATGCACAAATGCTATAGGTATAGCTAACATGCTTGTAGACAGGTTCAGTGAAAACTTCACTCCTCTATCCCCCCATCAGTAAATCAGGACATCCCCAGGACCTATCCCCCACTTATCTCTATGGAGCAAGTCATCACTGCCCTCTCAAGGACAAAAAATACAGCCTCCATGGGACACGATAACATCCTAGGCTGCATCCTACATGAACTCAGGCATGAGCTTGCAGCACAATTAGGCACCCTGTTCTGCCAAAGCCTGAAAACCGGCTTCATCCCAGCTGAGTGGAGGACAGCCACTGTCACTTCTTTGCACAATGGTGAAGTGTCCACCGATCTAGGAAATTATAAACCCATCAGCCTAACTATCCTGATCTGCAAGGCCATGGAAAGGATTATCATGGACCTCATTAACAAGGACATTGGCAACCTCCAAACACTCAATCCCACATAGTTTGGTTTCATCAAGGGGAGGTCATGCCTGTTAAATTTGGTTGATTTCTTTGAGACAGTCACCAAAGCCATGGATGAGGGGGAAACGGTGCACACCACCTACCTTACCTGACCAAAGCCTTTGATACTATTCCCCACTCAGGTATAATAGATAAACTCTCTCAACTATACATCAATCCATATGTTACCAGATGGATAGCAAACTGTCTCACTGATAGAACCCACCTAGTCAAAATAAGGGAAGCCACCTCAAGCAGTAGACCTGTAATGAGCTATGTACCCCAGGGATCAGTCTTGGGGCCTCTGTTGTTTGGGATATACTTTTCTGAGGTGCAGACCAAAACCAGTGGGCAGTGGCTGACCAAGTTTGCAGATGACTGCAATGCTGAGCACTGTCATCAATTACCCTAGTGATGTGGACATCCTCCAAGAGGGTCTCACCCAAACAAACGACTGGTGCCAGAAACATGGCCTCAAATTAAATGCAAAAAATTGCATCATCATCCCCTTTGGGGAGAGTGACATCCCCACAAATTATCACATTAATAACAAGGTCTTAACCATACAATCAGTCGTGAAGGACTTGGGCACCCAGGTTGATAGCAAACTGACTTTTATTCACCATATTACCTCCAATGTATGGAAAGCTTTCTACATGGCCCACCGCATTAGTAAGGATATATCATCCAGAGACAAGGAGGTCATAACATCCCTGTATTCTTCCCTTATAATACCTATTATTGAGTACAATGCCCATTTCGGCATGTATGTCACAAAGCACATGCAGGAGATGGAGAGACCACAAAGGTTCCTCACCAAGAGAATATAGGGCCTGAAGCATCTACCATACACAGATAGGCTAAAAGCTCTGTCCCTCTACACAGTCTCATACAGACTCCTCAGAGGTGACCTCTGTCTGGCATATAAAGCCATCTCAGACCCCACCTTGATGGGACTGCTGCATATCTGCAAGCCAGGCTCCACTCGATTAACCCACACGAGTGACCTCAACCTGGTCTGTAACATCAATAGGACTTGTTGGCAGGACAGGTTTGTGTCCCAAAGACTCTCCCTTCTGTGGAATAGAGTCCCTCTCCACATCAAGCAGAATACTTCATCAACCCTTTTTAAGTGCAACCTGGTAACTGGATGGGGAACAAAAAATACACCACTGGGAATCCACCTGTGTCCCTGCTGGACGGGGGCATCAGGTGCTGACTTGTTGGAACATGGGCTGCATTCTTGTCTAAGCTTCTAAGGGCCTCAGGGCCAATAGCCTAGTAAAATCCTATGTTTCTATTATCCTATGATAAAATTATGAGAGTTAGTATTGAGTGTATGAAAAACACCTGCTTCTTAGCAGATTCTGTGGCAGCAGGTGTAAATGCATTGACACATTTCTTTTGGAGCCCAGATGATAACTGGGCTGAAATCCATGTGTATGTTATACTTTTAAATAAGTTGTGATAATGCAATTAAATTATGCTTATACTATATTCACATTGTGTTACCATAGGTTCATAGGTTCATACTAGGCTATCTGCCCTAGGGCATTTATAAGCCTAGCCAGAGTATGTTTGGCTTTCGCCACCCATTTTAATTTAATTTTGATATGCCCTTTTTCAAGGTTAGTATACTGTGCCTCTGTCTAACAGTGACACAGAAGTGATACCCGGGGTAAACCTACGATCTCCCATCCACTCATCAAGATTCCTCTTGAAGAGAGTCAATGAGGGACTCTGCCTAACCTGGACTGGGATTTTATTCCAGAGTGAAGGGAGCCTCTGGGTTATGAATCTGTCCCTCCAGCATGTCCTATTTATTTCAGTGCTGAGGTTCAAGTCTCTCGAGAGTGTAGATCGATGGGATTTGGATTTTTTGAGGTGCAGCATGTCCCTTAATTCCGGGTTGGACATGGCTTTATATGTCAGGCACAGGTCGCCTCTGAGCAGGTGGTATGCCACTGAGTAGAGCTGGAGTTTCTTTAACTGGGCAGCATATGGCATTTGTTTGAGCCCTTTGATCCTCTTGGTGAGGTACTTTTGGGGTCTTTCCAGTTGCTGCAGGTGTTTGGTAAGGTACGTCCCAAAAGGGGCATTGTACTCGATTATGGGCCTGATGAGGGATGAGTAAAGAGGCACAATGACCTCCCCTAATCTAGATGTGAATCCCTTCATGATTAGGTGGGATATATAAAATGTTTTTCTAACCACTTTCGCCACGTGGTAGTCAAATAAGAGATTGCTATCAATTTGGGTCCCCAGGTCCCTAATTACTTCTTCTGTACTTAATGGTTTACCACCTATGTGGTAATTTGTTGACACTTTGTTTTTGCCAAAGGGGATGACTATGCACTTTTTGGCGTTTAGCTTGAGGCCATGGCTCTGGCACCAGTTGTCTGTTTATATGAGGCCCTTTTGGAGGATGCTTGTGTCGGCTGGAGAGTCGATTATGGCACCCAGTTTGCAGTCATCTGTGAACTTGGTCAGCCACAGTCCTTCTGTGTTGGCCTGTACCTCAGAGAAATATATACTGAACAAGAGAGGTCCCAGGACTGAGCCTTGTGGGATGCCACTTGTAACTGGTTTGGAGTCTGACATGGCTCCAGCAATTCTAACCATGTGGGTTCTGTTCTTGAGGAAGTTTGCAACCCATCTAGTGACATAGGGGTTTATATTTAAGTTGGTGAGCTTATCTATAATGCCCGAGTGGGGTATTGTATCGAAGGCTTTTGCAAGGTCCAGGTAGGCTGTGTGGACCACCTTCCCTTCGTCAATGGCCTTGGTGACTGTTTCAAAGAAGTCGACCAGGTTTAAGAGGCAGGATCTGCCCTTAACAAAGCCGAACTGGGTAGGATCCAGTGTCTGTAGGTCCCCAATATCTTTATTTATGAAGTCCATGATGATCCTTTCCATAGCGTTGCAGACCAAGCCAGTCAGGCTTATGGGGCGATAGTTTCCAGGGTCCGTTGAGGCACCACCTTTGTGGAGGGAGACCACTGTTGCTGTACGCCACTCTTTGGGTACATATCCTGAAGTAAGGCTGAGATTGAACAGTAGTTTTATGTTTGGGTTTAGCTCTTCTTGGAGTTCATGTAGGACCCAGCCCAGGACACCGTCTGGTCCCATTGATGCTGTGTTTTTTGCTTTGGAGAGGGCGGCTCTTACATGAGCATCTGAGATGTCAGGGGGGCAGCACTCTGATGGGATAGATATTTGCCCTTTTGGTGGGGGGGGGAGTTTGCCCTGAACCTGTCAGCTAGGATGTTGGCAATGTCTGTGGGTTCAGTGTATTTTTTGTCATTTTGGACTAATGCTGAGCATATCTGGGAATTCCCACCCAGGTTCCTAACATAACTAAAGAAAGCCTTGTGATTATCCTCAGTGTCCTGTGCAATTTTTCTCTCGAAGCTGGCCTTAGATGATTTTATGAGTGCCCTTAGTTTTTTGCTAATACTGATCAGAGATGCCTTCCCTTTTTGGGATTTTGCTCTATTGTGTAGTAGCTTCCTCCTTCTATTGTATAGTTTGTTTATGGCTGGGGTCCACCAGACAGGACGTCTGCCTTTGGAGGATTGGGTCTTGGTTTTATTTGGGATTGCATGATCTATGCATTCCTGAATGTGTTCATAGAATGCATTTATAAAGGATTCTGCGGTCTGGGACATATTTTCCACAGGCCCGGGGGCTTTGAAGGATTCCACCTCAGTTTTGAGGAGTGTGAAATTTGCTTTAGAGAAGTTTTTCACTGTGGTTTTCTGGGCAGGGGCTGGGGTCGGGATGTGAATATCCAATGAGATCAGTTTATGGTCTGATCTTACCAGTGAGGGATACACTTCTGGTCTGGAGCATAGAGTCCCCATGTTGGTGATGATCAGGTCCAGTATGTTTCCCCTCTTGTGGGAGTGGTAACAAGTTGTTCCATAGTATTTGAATTTATGAATTCTTGGAACCTTTGGGCTAGGGTGTTGGAGCTAGAGTAATGCTCCCAGTCTATGTTTGGGTAGTTGAAGTCGCCCAATATAATGGTGTTTGGAGAGACCTTCATATTTTCCAGTGTTCTCAGGAAGGCCGAGTGGGGTTCCTGGGTTTGGGAGGGTGGTCTATAGCAGGCTATAAACTGGAAGGCAGTTTTACCCACTGTTAGTTGCACATGGATAGTCTCTGATGCTTCGTGCTTTGCCACCAACCTGGAGGTGTGGGTATCTTTGATGAATATCGATACTCCCCCTCCTTTTGTGGTTCGGTCCAAGTTTTGGGGCCAAAAAGCATGGTATGAGGTATAACCTGGTAGTGCTGGGGTGCTCTCGGGAGCCCTGAACCAGGTTTCTGTTAATGCACAGATATCGATGTTCTCCATGCTAAGGAGAATTTCGAGTGCATGCATCTTGAGGTTTAGACTTCTGGCATTGAGTAGCATTACTCTTAGTTTCTTATCCCTTGTGATACCTATGGAGGTGGGTTTGTCTTTTGAGCCTTGCCTAAAAAAGGCACTATGGGGGTAGCAAGAGCCTTTGCCAATATCCAAAAGCCCAGGGGTGACAGGTGCAAGTCGTCCCTAGTGAAGCATCGTGGCTTGTCGAGCATATCATCCCAGGCTGACAGGCATTGGATCCCCTTTGAATGACACCAGTACTTAAGACAATTATTGAAACTGATCATCTTGTCTTCATATTGTGGCATCATTCTTGGTGAGGGTAAGATGCTACTCAAGGTCAGGGTCATACCGGTCTGGGCTACATGCTCAGAGAGCTCCTCTATGTCTCTTTTCATGTAGTCCAGGGAGGTACATCTCAGGTCATTCACACCAGCATGGACAATGACTGAGTCATATTTGTACTTGCCTTGGAGTGACCTGAGTGCTTGTGTTATGTGGCGGAGCCTAGCGCCCAACAGCCAGCTCACCGTGACCTTCTCCTTGCTCAGCCTGGTGAGCGGGACGTCAGTGTGCCTGACGATATAGTCACCTATTACAAGTGTATCAGGTGTGTTGCTTAGCCTTAAGGACTGTGACTGTTCAGCACACTGGCTTTGTGAGCTATGTGTTGCACGTGTTTTGTTTTGGGGTAGCGGTTGCTTGGGTGTCTGCTTTGGAGGTCTCTGCTGCTTAGGCAGATCTTTATTTAGAGCCTCCGAGTATGTTTTTGTGTGATTATGTGTTTGGTTTGCTGTCGTGGAAGGTCTATGTGAGACTGGAATTGTAGTGAGTGTGGTTTCCTTCTCCTCCTGACTGGTTATGCCAGTACTGAGTTGAGAGAGCTTAGCCTCCAGTTTGGCTATATGGTTGCATCTCTCACATGTGTTGGAATTTGTTGGGAGGAGGAGAGGGTTGTCTGTGTACATGAGGCAGTTGTAACATTGCCTCAAGATTCCCAAATTCACCAGCAGGACCGGAGAGGAAATTGACAACTGACCTTTGGACATGCTAGAATAATATTGGGAATTCCTTTATAATTGAAAACAAGGGCCAATGGGGAGTGAGGGTGTAGTGCTTTTAATTTTTAGTGCTGACTTATATAATTGCTTTAGTGAGCAAGTGCCAGGTAACTTAAGTGCAATGTGTTACAGGTAACTTAAATGCAAAAACGACAAACAGTAACTTTCTTTCAAGTGAAACAAGGAAATAAATACAGTAAGCAATGCAGATATCACTAGGGATCCACAGAAGCGCTGAGAAGCCACGTTTTAGGTGGAATTAGCATTCCAGGGAAATAACAAGCAAACAAACAACAAGCATACAAACAAAGCTAGATTCAGCAGGCCTGGATCTAGTCTATGCTATAGCAAACAAGGTGTACCAATTTCAGTAAGAAACAGTTCAAATATGCAGGCACTATAAACCTGTAACCAGAAATTCCCAGCTCAGAAGGGCAGAGTCCAGCCTCTCCTCCCACAAGAGTGCAGACCACAAACCTTCTTAATGTAAAATAACTGGCCTGAAGCCCAAGTGCTTAAACCAGAACTAATACACTTTAAGAATAACAGACACTGAGCTCTCAATCAGCAGTTCCCAACTTAGAAGGATGTAAGCTACCTGTCCTGCCACCATAATGCATGCCACAAACCTTCCTAATGTAAAACAACTGGTCTGAAGTTCAAGTGCTTAATCCAAAAGACTTAGAATGATAGCTACACTTTAATCAAGTTACTACCAAGCAGTAATAAATACAATTGAATACTTTAAAGAATGCCTGGATTAGTGCTCAAGTTATACAAACAAAGCTAGATTCAGCAGGCCTGGATCGAGTCTATGCTACAGCAAACAAGGTGTACCAATTTCAGTAAGAAGCAGTTCAGATATGCATGCACTATAAGCCTTTAACCAGACATTCCCAGCTCAGAAGGGCAGAGTCCAGCCTCTCCACCCACAAGAGTGCAGACCACGAGCCCTCTTAATATAAAATAACTGGCCTGAAAGCCCGAGTGCTTAAACCAGAATTAATACACTTTTAGAATAACAGACGCTGAGCCCTCAATCAGCAGTTCCCAACTTAGAAGGATGTAAGCTACCTGTTCTGCCACTACAGTGCAGACCACAAACCCTCTTAATGTAAAACAACTGGTCTGAAGCCCAAGTGTTTAAACTAAAAGGCTTAGAATGAGTTACACCAAGCAGTAATAAATATAAATGAGTACTTTTAAAGGAGTACAACAGGTTTCTCTAATGTATTCCTCAACTTCACGGCCCTTTTCCTCCCTATTTACATTGTCCTCTGTAAAGCAACAACAATAAAGCATTTAAAATTTTTGTAATTCCCCTTACTTCTGTAACAGAAGCCTACCTTCTCATACTGTGATGGTTTCAATTACAAAATGATTCTCTCACGTTTGAATAAAGCTTGCTGGAGTCGCCGAATTACTGACATCATCGAGGCCAGGCAGTGCAGGTACTTTTTTTTTTTTTAATCAGTTCCATCCCCCAAAGTGACATCACTACAGCCGTCATCTGATTCTAACTAAAATAATAAGACCCACCCATTCTGTGACGTCATGGCTCCCTTGTCCTTCCCCCAGCCTGAGTGCTGTTCATTTTATTCAGTAGTAGTGTAGTAACACCGATGTTTGGAAACACAGAAATTTGGTATGCATACTTGTACATTCTGCACGGCAAATGATGCTTAGGTGGTGTATCGCTTGCATACTTCTCTGTTGTATTTGCACCAGATACTGCTAGTGTGCAGTGCGGGAATAGAAAGATTAAAACATTACCCTGGTATCAGAGGTGGCAGTGCAACATATTCATAGTGGCTTAACATGAGAGTATTTCTAAGCAAGCACCATGTGAAACCTGAACAAGCACCTAGAATTATTCAGTGCAGCTTCCACACCTTAAGTCTGAAAATGAATTCACATACTCACATGAACAGGAGTAGCTGCATATTGATGGCTAAAGGTGTATGGGCATGTCTGGTGGTTACTACACTGTAAAACTGGTATGTAATGGTGGAGATATTTGGAAGGCATGAGCAAACACACCAGTATATTAAAGCCATAGCACCAACTGAACTGGAGGCTGGTAAATATATTTAGTAAGGGATTTTGTCCATGCACAAATATTTCAACAGTGATTCTTTGCAGTGGCATCCATTATCTGATTCAAGGTAAGTTAACCTTGATGTCCTTTATTTAAAAAAAAAATCAGTAAAAAATTTACTTTGTTATAAGTGACTTCTGGACACAATAAAAAGGAAGGGGAAAATATAGCAATGTGGTTTGTATGTACAAAGACAAATCCAGGGACACTGCAAAAGTTTTTTTTTTTTTTTTTGCAAACCAACCAGTGGAGTAAAAACATATGAAGGCAAACACTGCGTACCAACACACTTTGCACATGTAAATCTCAATTTTTAACAAGGTGGAAGCATGAAGTGATACCTTAACACTTAAATTAATAAACTAGTTAATAGTATAAATGTTTTATTATTTAGTTCCTTGGTGCAAGACCTTACTGGATGTGATTGCAGTCAAGTAAGGCCATGGCTGTAGTGCAGCAAAAAAATGTCCCCTCTAACAAAGGAAATGCTAGAGCAAAGATTAAATTACATGAGTCAAGCACCCTGCTGAGATCTGCCAATCAATGGAATTACCAGGCCAAATTAACCTCAGGACTTTGACAGCTAGGGAAGCTAAGTGTTATGGGGGAGGGGAGAAGTAAACGGACTGGAATTCATTGTCTCACAAATTAGTGCCATTTAAACTAAATTAGAAAAAAAGGCAGCAGTAAACAGCACTTTGAGTGTGTTCTGTGGCATTTGCACTGTTTCTGTTTTAAGTAGTCATCCAGCAGCAGGGAGTGTTACTTACACTGTTCTATTTTACTCAGTATTTTGTACGCATGCAACATCTATGAAATGACAGGAACTTTAGGCAAACAGAGGCCTGCATGATGTAAAATTTTTGAGCCAAACAATGATTTCTGGGATACTGGATGGCAACCTGATTTATCCAAACCACGTCAATATGCCAGCCTCCAGGTGGTCAGAGTCTGGAATTACATATAAAAATATTTAAAATCCTGTAAATAATCCCAGAGTGCTGTTTAAGTGTAGGAAACATCATGCCATGATGTTTTAAACATGTTTTTTGAGTCTGTGGGTGCGGTACTCCTTTAAGATGATGCAAAAGCAAAATAAAGTAGGAAAAAACACAAGTACAGTAAAAGCAGATGAATTTTTTTTTTTTCCAGAAAAGTAGCAAAAGCAGTAGTAAATACAATTCTCATGCAGTGCAAGCTGGCACACTTGAATATGTAGCAATATTAGTCCACACACAGTTTGAAAAAATGTAATTAAATTAACATGTTTTACTTTAGTGCAACGTGTTTAAGTGGTAGTGTATGGAGGTAAACCATACCACAGAAGTGCCATTTACTGTCCCTTGGCATTGGTGTGCATGGCCCAACTCCGTGCAAACATAGAGACCATAAAAGTGAAGGACTCTATTGCTTTTTTGGTACTTATATGTGTTGTGTGTGATTCTATTTTTTGACCAGATTATATGTGTTAAAATGGGGTAGAATGGGGAAAGTGATGAAATGGGGAGCAAGTGTTTGGAGACAAAGAAATAAAGGAATGTGCAGTATGAAGGTAGGAAAGGCCATATCTATCCATTTTATAACAGTGTAAATTGAAAATATGTACAGAATATGAATTTGGACTGTCACCTCCACAAAGTGGGGTGACAACAACGCAATCATGTTGTATAGCCAATTGGACCATATCAAGAAGACACATGTGAGAAATGGAGAGCTATGTATGAGACAATATTGTTTGTGGGATAGATGCCCATTTTTTTTATAATTCAGTAAGAGAGGAATGCAGGGTAAGGGATGTTGGTATTTCTGGGTCAGGTAAGTTGGGTACGTAAAGAAGCAAATGCAAACAAGACAAGACACAGGGGCAGTAAGGGGCACACAATGTTGGGGACACTATGATTGGGGTGAGGGAGGGAAGCACGCAAGTTCATGCCCACCAAACATGGAGACAGTGAGAATCTAGTCCTTACCCACAGGGCTATCATCACTGTCCCATTACTCTGCTGGGTGCTGGAGTAATTGATGTTTTCTTCTCCTACATACCATGAGGGAGAGCAGCCTCTTAAGCTGGCATAGGCATACACCAGTGGTGCAGTGCACAACCCTGTGCACCAACCCTGGCATCTCCTGGTGGGTGTTGAAATCCCCACCTCTGCCACTATTCCCAGAGGGTACCCAGTACCAGCTGCTGGGGCAGTGCTACTGAGGATGCAGGTAGTGCAGGGACAGTAGAGGCAGTGCTGCCAGGTTGAGTTCCAGATGTGCTGGGCTTCAGTGCTGGGGCCAGTGGAGGTGGGACAGGCTGACCCAATGGGGATGGCCTACCTCACTGTGCTGTGAAGCATTTAGTGATTTGTTACAGACAGATGAGATGCAGACATTTTGATGACACATAATAGAAATTAAAAAAAAGAGCTTAGGGTTGGGGTGATAATAAAAAGAGATAAAATTAGTACCATCATATGTGACATGCAATGCACTATCACAATTATACATCTATTTCATCCAAACTATTATATTTAAGTACACATCCTATCAACAACAAACTATAATTATAGATTGCTTAAAGTAATCCTTGTAATGTGCATATATTGTACATATGCTTGGTCGAAGTATACTGATTACAGTTAACAGCAGGGCATTTATGCCACTTGTATAGAGTTTAATTTATGTAATATTATGAAGTGAATGCAGTATTGTATAATTGTTGCTCGTGCTTCTTAAACCCACAACCTCTGACTACAGTCTTACACTTGACTCCTAAAGTTGGTTTGTGCTATAGATTTATGCATGCATGCTTGCTTTTACAGTTAGGATATGCATGCTCACCTTGCTGCTACTGTGTAGAATACCAAAACATCTATCATTAACTTTTAACCCTACAGTAATACCTCTATTGTGCTGCATACATACGTTTCTCTCAGTCTCTCCAGACGTTCAGCATGAGCCTGATGATTCAACTCTATTTCGGCATTAGCTGTATAAAGCAAAGAAAAGAACATAAGAGCATTATGCATACCAGTCTTGCCTATATTTAGCTTTAGACATATTAAAAATGCTCTTTATTAGCATACTTACACAACTGTGGGATGTCAGCAGCTTGAAATTCAGTCAACCACTGGTTGAGAGTATTTCCAGCTTTGTAGAGCATTGAAGTGATGCACTGGATACAGCCTTAGCCAAACTATTCCAATCTCAGACTTGTACTCAGAGCCAGAATAGTCCCACTGCAGAAGCCTTTGACTTTCATGCTTTACCATGAGTCCAGTAAATATCCAGGACTCCTGAACATCCCACCTCTGCTCCCTAAACTGAGCAAATTCCCCTCTAACGCTAGACATGTCTAATACCAAAAGTAGAGTAAATGATGATTTCCAGCCAATTTCCGTTATCACATTTATTGGTAGCGTACAAGCCCAAGAAATTATGCCAATCACATTTGTATGATGTTAAGTGGACAGCAACAGTGCCAAGCAGGGATGAAAGCAATTTTTGAAACTGGAATGTTACTCTGACATTTGACAATAGCCTGAGGGGTGTCTGCTGCTGTAACTGTTAGGTGAGTTAACTTTGCAGACATGCAGTGGTGCCATAAATTCCATGACCTCACACAATTTTATTTTGGCTTTATAGACTGATAAAACTGATTTTAAAGTGTGGTATTCAAACTTATGCATAAGGGACAAAACATTTTCTTCCACAGCATTGATTTTCCATCTTTGCCACAGAAGAAGTGCTGCTCAGGCATAGTCATGAATCATTCATAAATACAGCTGACAGTTTGAGGTGTTAGCCATGTATGTGTGTGACCTAATAAGGTTCTTGTATACAGATTTATTTGTGTATGTGACTTACTTAAGTGTGAAGGCTATCCAAGTCCAGATAGCAGAATTATACTTACAGAAATATAGTAGACAGTATACCCTCATTTGTACATCTGAAAACACGATAAGAGTGTTTTATCCATCATACATATAATTCGTATAAGTTCCACTATCTAAAGTGTTATAAGTGGGATTGAATATAATGTGAAATGGAACAACAGTAAAAATGTCTGGAATGTCCTGTATTAGAACCCAGGACCATATGTATGACAGCCCTACACTTACACCTGTTGCCACAATAATGTTGAAATAACACTTGTATATTATTTGTTCATTGCTATAAATTGGACTGTCACAACAGTGAAAATATGTTGTACTTCCTGTATTTGAACCCAGGACCACCTGTATTACAGCCCTGCACTTACACCTGCCACAGGAATACTTAAATGACAGTTGCATAATTCCCGATTCTTTCTTAAGTTTTATGTATTAACCACTATGCAATGCCACTTAGCATCTTTGTGTGGTGCCCAACAGAATTAATAGAATATATCCATTTTACATTATTGACTGCATCCTGTCTGCAGGTGTTCAATTGGTGCAGGTGTTGGGGAACCTTGCTAACCACTGTGCAGCTTCGCTTAGCAATGTTGTGTGATGGAAAGCAAAAATTGCAACAATCTATCCTTTTTGACCTTTAGACTGTCTACGCCCTGTCTGTAGGTGTTCTGTCTGCTTCCTGTGTGGGTCACTGCTATCCATCACACAAACAAGATAAGCACAGCAAAACCTGGCATTCGCTGTGTTTCTCCATTTTCCTTGTTTACGCTAAGCCACTCACCATGCAAACACTGGCATAAAAAAATATATATATATATATATATATATATATATATATATATATATATATGGGGAAAATAGTTGAAATGAAGAAAAGCAATCTATGAAATAAATACTACAACTTTTTTGTTGGTACACAAGAAATATTTTTTACACAGGTTTGGATTTGAACTCTCACTCCAATGAACCTTCAGAACAGAGTAAGCGTGTCTTATCCATCTTTGCCACACAAATGATGTTGCAGCAGGGAACAGAAATCATTCTGCATACAACCAACTGCAACATCATCCACAGTACTAACAAAACATATGACAGTTGTTTGTACATGTATTAATTTCAAATATAAGGCATTCTGTATCATTGTCCTTAAAATGTGTGAGGCTATTAAATAACAATAATATGCAGTTATCAAGAAATGAAGGGACAGTTGGATATCACTGAACAGAAACTGTGAAATGTGTGCTGCTTACTTACATTTAAAACCTTGATACAAGTACTTGTACACTTTGTAAGTCTAACCTGAGTGACACACCCACTGGGGGTAGGGCATTCTGAATTGCTGTTGTGTTTTCCTTCTCCCTACCAGTAATCCTTCACAGTTGCAATCCATTCACAACAAACACTAAGGGAGTGCCTGCAGTATGTTTACATCTGTTACACAAAGCCAAATAATTGGGATTCAGCTATTCTAATGAGTTCACACCTAATTTGCATCTTCACTTTTTTCACAGCCCTGAATCTACACCATAAAAAGGGAGCAGTGTAGCTAGGAAACCTGAAGGTGAGGAGACTTTTTATGTAGATAACACAGAAGAGGATGTTACTTTGGGATATATCTGCACAGAAGACTACTGACACTGAGAAGGTATGCTTGCATTTTTCAGCTATATACTGCATATGCTGAAATGGCATTAAGAAAAATCTGTTAATATACTGTACATTTGCATTAGCAAATGATACTTTTATCTGTATGCATTTATTAGAAGTGTACTGATGGCATAGGGATGTTTGTCAGGGCATTTCACTTTCTCAGGTGCACAGCCTTATTAACTGTCATCATAACTGATAATATTATAACTGTTTTTTCTGTGTACAGTCTTCTATTGTTATTTCTGTGAAATGGTAAATGTCAATGACACAGGGGTGTTAGCCTTCTAGGATGGACAATACACACCTCTAGGAGAGTTCTGGCCACATGTACACATGATTGGCAATAGCTTAAAATGGAATGTTCTGTGTTAAATCTGTAGATATGTTTCAGGGACAGTTCATTTAATAGCCCTTTAAGCATTTCACTAATGGTTTGTTAGCAAAATGTGTTATTTGCCTGTTCTTTTAGTGGTGGGGGAGCAAAGCTGCATTTCTGTTTGGCACAAACAAGAATATGTTGCTATTGTTACTCTCCTTGTTTTGCATCCAACCTTGCTTTGTGTATGAATATATGTTACAACCACAAAATTCCTTTTTTTGTATTTCAGTATCTTGACTGTTTTATGTTTCTTCATCAAGTAATAGTAAAATGCTTACCCTCCACCTGTCCAATATCTGAGGGCTCACTGGAAGGAGTTGGTGTAGGCCTACTGGCTGTGTCCAATGGAATTACAGAGGATGGCTGAATGTCAGCTTCAGTGTCATATTCAAACTCTGCATCCCTGACTGTGCCTTCGTTTGGCCACCACCATCATCAGTGACTTCCGATATTCTGACATCAGGTGGTAAGAGCCCTACACTTCCACTGTCAGGATCACCTGTGATAAGGAACAAACACAGGAAAAAAATTAATAGCTGCACTGCTATAGTCAAATGTATGCTAACAAACTAACAGTGGTGTCCTACTACAGACAGTACAGCAATGCACATAACAGTCCTGACACCAACATCACACATTTACATAACAATTATAATGAGTGAAATTAATATTAATACAAATAGTAATGTTGACCAAACAGCAAGGGATTCAGGAGTGGCCTTAGTTATCACCAAATAAATATATGCAGATACTCTCTTCGGAGGTTTGAATGGATATTCTGCTGGAAAATGTATCTCGATCCTGAAAGCTCCCTTTTCATATGGTGGATTATCTGGAACAATAAGTCCTTGCCATGTCAGCAGATGTGCTTCATTGACCTGTATATTACCTCAAATTATATTATCTCAAAGCTTAAGTATTCTCTAAAAAGATTAGCCACAGTGAAAAGATTAAATATATTTAATAATAAATAATAAAATAACAAGAAAATACTAAATATCTATTTACAGTAAGCATCAGAATTTCAGTTACAGGAAATATTAAAATTAACAGCTGAGAAGATTCACACAGTTACAGAACACCAGAGTTTCAATCACAGGAAATATTAAAATTAACGCAGCTGGGAAGATTCACACAGTTACAGAAAAACAATATTTAACTATTCTCACTATAGTTTCCTAACTTATTTAGAGAATTACTATCCCTGGTCACTTACTAG